>NC_069501.1:117132654-117147654 GCF_027579735.1 Bombina bombina | reverse complement strand
TATGTAGATGTGTATATATTGGTACATGTGTGTAGGCATGTGTATGTGTGCATGTGTATATATGTGTGTGTATGTGTGTATGTGTATATGTGTGTGTATGTGTGCATGAGTATATGTGTGTATGTGTATATATGTGTATATGTGTGCATGTGTATATGCGTGTATACGTGTACATGTGTATATGTGTGTGTATATGTAGATGTGTATATATTGGTACATGTGTGTAGGCATGTGTATGTGTGCATGTGTATATATGTGTGTGTATGTGTGCATGAGTATATGTGTGTATGTGTATATGCGTGTATATGTGTGTATGTGTATATGCGTGTGTATATGTAGATGTGTGTATATGTGTACATGTCTGTATGCCTGTGTATGTGTACATGTGTATATACCTGTGTACGTGTACATGTGTATATGTGTGCGTATATGTAGATGTGTAGATGTGTGTATGCCTGTGTATGTGTACATGTGTATATACCTGTGTACGTGTACATGTGTATATTTGTGTGTACATGTATATATGTGTATGTGTATATGTGTATATATGTGCACATGTGTGTATGTGTATATGCGTGTGTATATGTAGATGTGTATATATGCGCACATGTGTGTAGGTATGTGTATATGTGTATATGTGTGTGTATGTGTGCATGTGTATTAGCGAGTGTATGTGTACGTGCACATGTGTAATTTAAATGAAATCTCAAGCTTTGTCCTCCGCAATTGTAAATTGCTTTGGGATTTTGTGATATTCTTTTTGTCACAGAGTAATAACGCCCTCATATTGTATTTGCCAATTCCTGTTTCCGTCTTAATTTAATATCATAGGCTTGGCACAGGGCCATACTTAATAGCAGTAACATTTATCAGAGAAATTCACATAACATCTTACCAGTGGCTGCTAGCAATAGGGAGCAGCAGTATATGTGAGGCAGTTTAGCAAAATGTTACATTGTGTACTTCTCTATCAATAGTGTGGAATTGAAAAGCTAGAAATGTACTGCTGGAAATCAGATATGCTGACTCAGACTTACAATACCTGTGTAATAGTGCTCAAACTACTGTATTGTTGTTCAGTGGCTCATATGGTCACCTGACACAGAGGTATTGTTAAAGGATCACTCAATGCAGAAGAAATGCATAATTAATATGTGCAGAATAAAAAAGACAATAATTTACTTTCACCTAGATTACGAGTTTTGCGTTTGAAGCTGTGCGGTGCTAATGAGCAGTTTATGCTCACCGCTCACTTGCAGACAGCGCTGGTATTACGGGTTCTCCCCCATTGATTCCTATGGGGAAATCGTGCATGAGCACGTTTTAGCAGCTCACCGCTAACGTAAGCAGCGCTGGTATTGAGGTGAGATGTGGAGCAAAATTTTGCTCTTCACTCACTTTTTTGCGGCTAACGCCAGGTTTGTAAAAACCCGTAATACCAGCGCTTTCTGTAAGTGAGTGGTGAGCATAAACTGCTCGTTAGCACCGCACCCCTGTTAACGCAAAACTCGTAATCTAGGTGATTGTTAATATAATCAATGCAGTTTATCATCACTTTAATTCTGACTAGACTGTCTCTTTAACATTCAACGCTGCTTAACGCGTTTCATGATTATAATTGTCTTTCCCAACAAAGCAATACATATTTCTTAAAAGCTGTTTCAAATGCAAACTCTGTCTGTATATGCAGAGGGTGAGACTTGCAGGCAGGAGGATGGGATGTTGTGGTCATAATTTGTTACTGAATCTAAAAATGTGTAACAGTTTGTTCATCTATGTTTATCACTTTTCACTTCATTTGGGGTGATATTTCAGGTACTCCAGTAACTTAGCCCCCCAATTTTTCTTCATTCCATTAGACAATCCTAAATAGGGAGCATAATACCACTGCTCCTTCTTTCTGTTATTTTCTCCTGGTTTCTTTTTAAGAACAACAAAGCCCACCACGGAATCATTGTCCATATCACCTAAACTCTGCCTATATACTGCACACACCACTACCTTAAACTACAAATTTTTGCCCCTGTCCTTTTAGGCAAGCAGCATCCCATAACTGCCTAACCAAACCTGACTCTATGCTCAGAACACCTGCGTGTCCTCCTCACCCTGCCCTGACTCTGCTCACCAAACATCCATAGCTATGCCCCCCCCCCCCATAATAAGCTTTCTGGAACCACCACTCCTCACCCCCGGGTTATAACAGAAAATTATGAAATAGAATAAAATAATTTTAATGCCCTTAAAGTGCATATTGAGTAAAGTTGTTGCCAAGTCAGTATTTTATCTGCATGGCCAGTGTTGTAAGGTTCGGGCAAATTCAATCATATAATTAAATATTAAAGAAAACCCTTATGTGTATAAAGTGTCTCTATACCTTTAGAAAGACACAGTCACTTTCACTAATAGTAACAGCTCTAGTGATTTTACATAATTATACAGATTACTTTGGTAAAAAAAAATTCTAACAAAAATAGCAGCTCTACACTTATCAGCAGATTTCTTCTTCCCTGGTTTACTTATGTTTAACACCTACTGTTGCTTTAAGGTAACCCTAAGAGAGATTTTCCTTTTAAACAGCTGATTGCTAAACTCTCCTGCTGGTTTGTAGCTATTATGACTTTTCCTTTTGTTCTAGGTTATCTGACCAAGCTGCTGCAGAATCACACAGTGTCCGCTTGTGACGGTGAACATCTGACCCTGCAGTGTCCTCGTCATTCCACTATCAGTGTTCAGTCTGCATTCTATGGGCTCCTTGGGGAGAGTTACCAAAAGTGTACAGAACATTCTCCGGAGACAATGCACCTATCCAATACCCAATGCCTAGCGAAGACAGCATTCCAGGTATTCCCATAACTGTTTCACCAACCATAGAAATCTTTTTTTTTTCTTTCTTGTATTTGAATGGCCTTTTTTTAAGCGTGTCACTTTTTATTTTTGTTGAACAGTTGACACTCTGCTAAATTAAAGAGACAGTAAACATTAAAAAATGCTTAATGTAATAATTGAAATTGAGAAAGTTGCTTTTAAAGGGGCAGTCTACACTTTAGTCATCTTAAAGTCTTACTTTAGATTAAGCTGCAAATATCCTCCTCCACACCTTTCTATATCATGCAGCAGGAACAGTAAAAAAGTTATTTTAAAAATAATATTGTTTCTGGCTACTTTGAAATGGCTACCAGACTCCACCCACTGATTACATCACAATCTGGGCTGCATCTAGGCACTGTGCTGAATAGCATTGACATTCTGTTGAATCCAACTAGTGAGTCTTTTGTAACTAGTGAAGCCTTTAATGCAGCCCACATCGTGATGTCATCAGTGGACTGAGCTTGGCAGCCATTTCAAAGTGGCCAGTAACAATATTCATTTTAAAATAACTTTTTGTACTGTTCCAGGAGGCTACCTCTGTGATTACTTTGTATCTAAGCCTCTGCAGACATGAGCACAATGTTATCAATGTTATATATATATATATATATATATATATATATGGCACACATGAACTAACACCTTCTAGCTGTAAAAAATTGTCAAATGCATTCAGGTAAGAAGCTTAGAAATTAGCATATGAGACTACCTAGGTTTAGCTTGTAACAAAGAATACCAAGAGAACAAAGCAAATTTGATGATAAAAAGTAAATTGGAAAGTTGTTTAACATTGCATGTCCTATCTGAATAATGAAAGTTTAATTTTAACTAGACTGTCCCTTTAAGCTTTACCTAATACAGGTACAAATTCTAAAATCCAAACTTGTTCTGAAATCCAAACTTTTTAATGAATATATTAAAAAACAATACAAAAAAAACTATTTCCCTACCTGTAAGTCACAATCTTCTCTGTCTGTGTCTTTGGTCTGTTTATTTTATTCTTTATTTAAAACAAATATAACCTTTCTGATTACAATACTGTACTCTCTTTCTGATGGTATTATGTATACAAAAGTATTTAAAATAACATACAACTACCTCTAGGTCACATGCATAAGCTGTATTATAAAATGTAAATATTGCCTAAATGACATAAGATATTTACACTTGGTTCCATCCCCTCTTCAAGCTGTCCCATTTTAAAGATGCAAATATTCCAAAATCTAAACTTTTTCTAAATCAAAATGTTTTTTGGTCCCTAAAAGTTTGGATAAAGGGTTTTCTAGCTAATAGTATTTTACAGTGTAGGAAACCCGTGCCTGCTCCCAATACATTGTGCGCGCTTAGTTAACAGCTATTCTTTATGGGAAGATTAGTTGCTCATGGCAGGAGCACTCACAACTGAGATGTAATATGATGCATCATGTAATAGAACGTTAAAGGGATAGTCTAGTCAAAATGAAACTTTCATGATTCAGATAGAGCAGGGAAGTTTAACCCCTTAAGAACCAAAGGTGTACAGGGTACAAAAAAGTCACTTAAGGACCAAGGACGTACCCTGTATGTCCTCAGAGTTTTCAAGCACTGGAAGCGATCGTGATCGCTTCCAGCTGCTTTCATGTTATTGCAGTGATGCCTTGATATTGAGGCATCCTGCAATAACATTTTTTAAGCATCCGATGCAGAGAGAGCCACTATGTGGCCCTCTCTGCATCGGCCAGCGATGGTGCCGATCGTTGGTGGGTGGGAGCCATAGTAGGGAGGTGCGTGGGAGGCCCATAGCTGTTGCCTTATCCGGATCCGGTTCCTGAGTGTCCGGTATCACGCGGGTGGTGGGAGGCGGGGCTCGGGAGCGCGCGTACGCATTTCCAATGTATAAGGAGGGAGTGGGGGAGAGGGAAAGGGAGAGGGAAATAAAATATTTGTACAGGGATCAGGGAGGCGGATAGTGTATTGAGGGGGGCTGCTACACTACAGATAATGGGGTGTTTTAGGGGAAAAAAGGCACAATTGCTAGTAAACTGGGTACTGGCAGTAGGGTTGCCACCTCGGCCATGTTTTCCTGGACACTTCTGAGTTACACATGCTGCAGGGTGTGCAGGGAGGAATATCAATAGTGCTGTCCAGAAACACAATACATGTTACTTCTGCAAACCCTGCAGAATGTGTAACTCATAAGTGTCCAGGAAAACATGGCTGAGGTGGCAACCCTAACTGGCAGACAGCTGCCAGTACCTAAGATGGCGGCCATTAGGTCGAGGGGGGAGGCTGAGAGAGCTGTTTGGGGGGTCAGGGAGGTTGGGGGGTAATGGGGGATCCTACCCTTATAATATATATATTAAAAAAAGCACCTTTATTTTTATACTGGAAGACTTTCTGCCAGTACTTAAGATGGCGGTGACAATTGTGGGGTGGGGGAGGGAAGGGAGCTGTTTGAGGGGGATTAGGGGGTGGGATGTGTCAGGTGGGAGGCTGATCTCTACACTAAAGCTAAAATTAACCCTACAAGCTACCTAATTAACCCCTTAACTGCTGGGCATAATACACGTGTGGTGCGCAGCAGCATTTTGCAGCCTACTAATTACCAAAAAGCAATGCAAAATCCATATATATCTGCTATTTCTGAACAAAGGGGATCCTAAAGAAGAATTTACAACCACTTGTGCAATGATTGCACTAACTGTTTGTAAATAATTTCAGTGAGAAACCTAAAATTGTGAAAAAGTTAACTATTTTTTTTATTTGATCGCATTTGGCGGTGAAATGGTGGCATGAAATATACCAAAATTGGCATAGATCAATACTTTGGGTTGTCTACTACACTACACTAAAGCTAAAATTAACCCTACAAGCTCCCTAATTAACCCCTTAACTGCTGGGTATAATACACGTGTGGTGCGCAGCAGCATTTTGCAGCCTTCTAATTACCAAAAAGCAATGCAAAAGCCATATATATATCTCCTATTTCTGAACAAAGGGGATCCTAGAAAAGAATTTACAACCACTTGTGCAATGATTGCACTTGACTTGCTATGTCGTCAAGTTCCGGCCCTTTCACACAAAACACATGACTAATATTTTCCAAACAACCCAACCCCATAAATAAAGACACTAGACTTAGCATTGGTGCAAATTGGCTGCAGCTCCTTTATTTAATAAATAAATTTTAGAAAAAAAATGTAATAACTCAATAAATAACAGTGCAAATATTGTAACCACATTGTATATAACATACACATAAACAGCGGTGCTAGTCCATTCTAATTTCTTTATATCTATGGCCGTCATTCCATCCACTGGACCCAACCGTGCAAGTGATTGAGCCCATCAGCGATAATCAACATAAGTCTCTAAGGAACCCCTTGCCCTTGGAGACCCCCCAACTTGAATTCCCCCCATGGGAATGCAAAATACCATCACACTAACAATTGGCCATAACCTGCTGTTATTGTAAGGGCTAGCACCCCCGCCACAGACTGCGACAACAACCTTAATAAAAGACCAAGTAACAAAAAACCCAGGGACGGGTAGGAGGGAGATGCTTACAAGAATTTTTTCCCAAACAACTGCTGGCTTTCCCGCTCAGCCCCAAGGCTAAATAACCTCCTTTGCTCCGCCCCTAGCTCCTCCTGTCTTACCCCCAGGCTTCTTCCTCTGTGGTCAAAGCTCCCTCTGGCTAAGCCTTGCACCGCCTCCAGGAGCCACTTGACCTGCTATGCCGTCAAGTTTCGGCCCTTTCACACAAAACACATGACTAATATTTTCCAAACAACCCAACCCCATAAATAAAGACACTCGACTTAGCGTTGGTGCAAATTGGCCGCAGCTCCTTTATTTAATAAATACATTTTAGAAAAAAACGGAGCCCCCTAACACCAAACCATTTAACATCACAGCAGGACTTGGGAATACCCAACTGTAAGCCATCCACTTTCACCGAAGCCGCTCTCCGAGCCCAATAAATAAGAGTGGCCGACTAGCCACAATCGCTCCACACCTAGAACACAGAAAATAAAAGTAACAAAAAACACCACATTAAACGCCCAACTCAGGACGGACATACAGGCGGAACCATCCAGATCCCCACCTACCAATGCCCTTAACCACCATATCAGATAAACCCCTCACTGAAGCCTCAGTTGCTGCCCCTATGCGGAAGGAATGAGACCTGAACTCCCCTGTACTGAAACCCAAATGAATCAATGACTTGTTTAGAACCGCCCTAAACTTGAACTGCGACAAAGGCCTACCGTCTTGGTGGACCAACAACAAGCCCCCGACCAGGGGCCGGACACCCAAATAAGTCTGCAGACAAAGCCAAGGACAAACCTCTGAAGCACTGGGAAAAAGGACTATCGTCCTACCCTGTTCCTATAGACCTCAAAATCAGACACACATACTACCACCAATACACTATAAATAAAATAGGGCATCTCCGATCATGAGGAGACCCAACCGAACCCTTCTTCAAGCCCTTCAGGACTTGCTGGACACAAAAACCTTTCGTAAATATCTCGCAAACCTAATAGCTTAAAGCGGAAAGCTAACGCCGCCAAATGCCTATACATAGCAGAATGTGACAAGTTCACAGACCCCCATTCCCACATCCATTCCAATAATAAACCAGTAAGGTCTGATTCCCCTTCACATACCACTTTGGAAGACAGCCTGGATTCCCACTCCCACCACACTCTAGAGTAAGCCAACCAAGTACCTGGTGCCAGTGAAGCCTTTACCAGTCCAGCCAGTCCTCCACCCCAAGCTGCCACAGGGAACTCGGGCAAGGGCAAACCTCCACGTCTGCATGAGGGGCCAACTCCCGAAACCGCTGCCACTGAAAGCGAGAGAGGGAGTCTACTATAGAATTACAAACACCTGGAATATGTTTAGCCTTAATGCACACATTCATCAGCAAACATTTCAGGACAAGCAATCGCAACAATCTCAATACAGGCAGAGACGTCGCCGTCAATTAATTCAACGCACACACGACTGCCATATTATCCGAATAAAATACAACCGACTGGTTGCACAAATCCATTTCCCATACAAACAGAGAAACCACAATCGGGAATAACTCCAAAAACACCAGGTTCTTAACCAAACACAATTTAGCCCATTCATCCGGCCACTGAGAAGCACACCAGTGGCCCATAAAATAGAGCCCCGAACCCACAACCACCCACCGAATCAGTCATAAATCCCAGCTCCTCATTGGACACCCTAACTTTCTGAATCAACGTCGAGCCATTAAAACCCAATAAGAAACGCCTCCATATCCTCAAGTTGTTCTTCAGCTCCTTGGAGAGCCGTACAAAATTTTACAACCCCAGCAGTAGCCAACGATAACCTCCTGCAGAAAACCCTCCCAATCGGTATAATTCTGCATGCAAAGTTAAACTTGCCCACTAAGGATTGGAGCTCCCGAAGCGTAACGTTATTCGCCAACAATGATCGGTCAATAACTTCCAAGAGGTCAAAGACCTTGTCACTGGGAAGGCTACATTCCATGTTAACAGAATCAATTGTAATGTCCAAAAAATCAAGGGGCGTAACAGGTCCCTCAGATTTTTCAAGCGCAATGGGCACACCAAAATCATACACCACCTGAAAACAAACATCCCTCAAGAGCTTACAAACCCCCAAACCAGCCGGACCCACAAATAAGAAATCGTCAAAGTTGTGAACCAATGAGGAAGACCCGACCATTCCGCGACAACCCATTCAAGAAATGTGCTAAAATGCTCAAAGAGCGAACATGAAATGGAGCATCCCATGGGCAAGCACAGGTCAACATAGTAAGAACCATCAACACAACAACTGCTGCAGAATACCATCATTAACCAATCCCCCATTAGGGAAAGATAAATGATGGATTAGTCTGAACTTTCAAGGCTCCCTTTTTGGAACCACCCCAAGCGGCGATATCCTCAAATCTGCAATGGGAGGACCATCAAACGGACCAGCCATGCGCCCCAAAGACACCTCCTTCCGCAGCTTGTCAAGGACCACCTCCGGCCACAAGCGAGCAGACTTCAAATTACCGCGAAAACCCCCACAACCCCCTTGGGATGGAATCACAAAACCAAACTGGAAACCATGAAACAACAATACCGCTTTCTCATGACAACCCTGACGCTTAGCGTACAGGATGAGCCAAGGTTCCATCATGCCAAGTTTCACCGGCGTCACCCCCTTTGTCAGGCACATTACCAGTTCCGCCCGACTTACCTTTTCGGAAACACTTCGCATAAGGGTGGGAGCCCCCACACCCAGAGCATTTCGTGTTTAAACTTGCACATGGCTCCCCACTTACAGAATTTCTCATTATATTCAAAGCAATGCCCTCTCTTAACCGAAGCCGGAGACCCACTGGATGAAGAGCCACCGGCTCCCGACTGAAAGGACTGGGAGGCTCTCAAAGGTGTAATTATCTTGAGCCATAACCCCATTTTCCGGTCGTCCCACTTCATATCTGGTTTAACTGACAACCACTGCCTAAACTGCTCATCGTAGGACCACCATGCCATACCCCCGTACATCCTCTGAGCAGCTGTCACCTCGTCAAGGTAACAAAACAATGCCCCACCCTGGTCTGGGAACCTACTAGCAAAAACACTTGCATATATTACAAAGGCTTGAAACCAATTTGTAAAGGTTTTTGGCAACTTTCTATATTGTTTTTTCTGTTCCTCTTCCTCCTTCTTAGCCACGTCCTTTTTTGAGTCCTCAGGGATCTCAAAAGACTGCTCAAGCGGAAGAAGGGAGAACAACTCGATAAATTCCCTCATAGATATTTTCCTTCACCTCTGATGTCAAATGCATCCCCAATGGCCTGATGGAGCAGAGGCATGACCGAGACATCGCTGTGTCGGCCACCCTTAATTCTGCCCTATCGACCGGCTTAGGGCCGACACTAGTGGGCGACTCTGACAACCCAGGGCTTTGGACTGCGACAGGGGTACCACCCTCCTTGACTACAGGGACCAGAACACTGCGGACTTCAACCCTCCCCAACCCCGGGAC
This sequence comes from Bombina bombina, assembly GCF_027579735.1. Classification (NCBI taxonomy): domain Eukaryota; kingdom Metazoa; phylum Chordata; class Amphibia; order Anura; family Bombinatoridae; genus Bombina; species Bombina bombina. The sequence continues at coordinate 117,137,760 of NC_069501.1, read as the reverse complement.
ACCCAGCGCCCCGTCCACAGGGACCCATGCCCTCTCCATGGAGGCTCCAGTAGCAGGGATGACCCCTTCCAACTGTGACAGCAACTCCCTCAAAATAGCCACTACTCTACCAGCCACAGAATCACTTTCAACACCCCGAACACACCTCTCCATTACATCCCTCCCCCGCACATTCAGCAATCCCATCTCACCTGTTGAAGTTTCTGCCGAATGCTGACCACCTGAGAAGCCGTCAAGCGTCACCTGGAGCCCGCCTATGCGTTGCTCCGTAATCCTTTGTCCACCTTCCTGTATCATGTCAGCTGTCCGTCCATTCTGATCCGGCTGTCGTGGTTGTTCCTGAAAAACAGCAGCACGTGAACACATATCCAGGGGAATAAAACCTCTACCTCCCCGCCCCCCCTGTGCAGGCTGGTACCCCTAGCCGTAAGCACTTCCCCCCTTGGGAGCTCCACCTCCATCACCATCAGACCAGGCAACCTCCGCCACTGGCCGTCACACCAATGTAGTCCCCAGGCCTACTCGGCCGTTTGATGCCCCCCCTACTACCCCGAGTGGCCGAACCTCCTGCTGCATGCTTTCATCAGGCCCCAAACAAATAGAGTCCGTCCAGAAGCCGTGCAGGCCAGAGAAATCCTCCTCAAGGCCGTCAAAAACATCCGCCGCTGTGGATGGACCAGGCTGAGGCCCTGGCCATTGCCCAGCGGGACTAGGGTCTGTAAAAGAAAGACTGACATGTAAGTCACCCACCTCGCCAACCCCCACCATTCTCGCAGAAACAGGAACCCCTGGAGAAGAATGGGACCCACCAGGCCTACCCCCCGAATATGACCTATCATAAGACCCCCAAAATGACCAACAGGCTTTGCCCTGGCCCCAGGAGAAGGGGGGACGAACCCCTCCTCAGATTAATTCAAATACAGGTCCACTACCCTAGCATCAAGCTCACAATCTTCACCTTCCTCCCCTGACCTGTATTCCATATCCACTAAAACCCCAGGAGGCCTAACCGTGAGCTCAGACCCACCCACACAAGATAGCCCACCCTTGAGGGCCCTAAGGCTTGGCATGACTTGACCGGGTTGTTCCCCCCCACCACAGCCTCACTAACCATTGTTCCCTGCGCAGTGGCCCAAAAACCCTCCCCCTCACTCCCACTATCCTCAACCACCCCCCCCCAAATTAAAAGGAAGACTCACCAGGACCGCCATCTACATGTTACCCTGAAGGCCCCTCCCCATCCACATCAGGCCCACCCGGGCCATGAGCCACCTTCACAGTACCTCCATGTGACTTAGTGGCAGGGCCGGTAAAGGCCCTCTGCTCCGGTTCCCGGCTGCTCCCTCTCGCTGATGACGTCACCGCCGCAGGCCCAGCAGAGGCAGAAGTACCCTCCAACACCTCCGGACCAGCTTGCTTCTTACTAGGACACGAACCGGACTTCTTCCCTCCAACAGGCCGCCGGCTCACCTCAGGACTGAGACGAGATGGAGGCTTGGATCGCTGCGTGGACCTCTTCCTTATGCACGACTGTGCCTCCACCGAAACCGGCAAGTGACCTCCAAGCAACGCCTGAACCTGTGACTCCAGCCAGGTAGGTCCTTTTTCTTCTGCAGCCTCCCAGAGCCTCCTCAGCAGGCAGCCATGATGCAGGCTGAGCGGGAAAGCCACGCAGACAGAGATGCTTACAAGAATTTTTTCCCAAACAACTGCTGGTTTTCCTGCTCAACACCCAAAGCTAAATAACATCCTCCGCTCCGCCCCTAGCTCCTCCTATCTTACCCCCAGGCCTCTTCCTCTGCGGTCAAAGTTCCCTCCGGCTAAGCTTTACACCGCCTCCAGGAGCCACTAACTGTTTGTAAATAATTTCAGTGAGAAACCTAAAATTGTGAAAAAGTTAACAATTTTTTTTTATTTGATTGCATTTGGTGGTGAAATGGTGGCATGAAATATACCAAAATTAGCCTAGGTCAATACTTTGGTTGTCTACTACACTAAAGCTAAAATTAACCCTACAAGCTCCCTAATTAACCCCTTCACTGCTGGGAAAAATACACTTGTGGTGCGCAGCGGTATTTAGCTGCCTTCTAATTACCAAAAGGCAACTCCAAAGCCATATATGTCTGCTATTTCTGAACAAAGGGGATCCCAGAGAAGCATTTACAACTATTTGTGCCATAATTGCACAAGCTGTTAGTAAATAATTTCATTGAGAAACCTAAAATTTGTGAAAAAGTTTGTGAATTTTTTTTTCATTTAGACGCATTTGGTGGTGAAATGGTGGCATGAAATATACCAAAATGGGCCTAGATCAATACTTTGGGTTGTCTCCTAAAACAAATATATACATGTCAAGGGATATTCAGGGATTCCTGAAAGATATCAGTGTTCCAATGTAACTCGCTAATTTTGAAAAAAAAAAATGGTTTGAAAAGTGCTACTTGTATTTATTGCCCTATAACTTGCAAAAAAAGCAAAGAACATGCAAACATTGGGTATTTCTAATCTCAGGACAAAATTTAGAAAATATTTAGCATGGGTGCTTTTTAGTGGTTGTAGATATGTAACAGATTTTGTGAGTCAAAGTTAGTAAAGGTTGGTCATTTTTTTTAGTAAATTATAAGATATGATGAAAATAATGGTATCTTTAGAAAGTCCATTTAATGGCGAGAAAAACGGTATATAATATGTGTGAGTACAGTAAATGAGTAAGAAGAAAATTACAGCTAAATACAAACACCGCAGAAATGTAAAAATAGCCCTGGTCCCAAACGGTCAACAAATAGAAAAGTGGTCTGGTCACTAAAGGGTTAAGCTAAGGAGCCGGCCCATTTTTGGTTCAGAACTCTGGATAGCGCTTGCTGATTGGTGGCTACATTTAGACAGTCTCTTACAGCTTATATTGTGTATTTAGTGTGTCATATCCCTTTAAGTGCCATGTGAATGTGCAGTTTAGACTTTGTACAAATATTTCTGTTTCATTGGCCCCCTTTCCTCTGCATCAGTATTCCTTAGGCTTGCCAGCTGTCCCATACCAAAATACTGGACAATCAGTGGGTGAAAGAGAAAGGGTGGTGGGTTGATAGTTGATTGATTCTTTTTTTTAACCACTTAGTGCAAGGAATACACAGAACATTCCCAATCCCTAGCTTATTTTTGGAAATGGGGACATTTGTTCTGAATAAAAGCTGTGTAAGATATAGCCGAGCAGAGCTCCCAAACTGTGACAATAATGCAGCAATATGTGGAACAGTTGGAGCTCTGATGTTTCAGTTCTACAGTCCAGTTTAGTTTGTTTATCGGTGTATCATAACTGTTGACACAGCATTTTTTCAACATTACAGTTTTTGTGTATGCTAAGTTCATATGTTAAAGGGACAGTTAAGTGAAACGTAAAGGGACACTCAAGTCAAAATACACTTTTATGATTCAGATAGAGCATGCAGTTTTAAGACACTTTGCTATTTACTTTAATTATAAAATTTTGCACAGTTTTTTATATGCACACTTTCTGGGGAACAAGATCCTACTCAGCATGTGCACAAGCTCACAGGGTATACTAGTCTGTGATTGGCTGATGTCTGTCACATGCTGGAAAATGGGAGAAAAAATACATTTGTAAGATAAAAATCTACTGCTTATTTGAATTTCAGAGTAGGTCTTACATCATTGTCTTTTTATTCTATACATGTTAATTATGTAATTCTACTGCATTGAGTGGTCCTTTAAACTTTCATGGTTCAGTAGTGCATTGCTGCTTCTTCAACAAAGGATACCAAGAGAATGAAACAAAATTGAAAATAAAAGTAAAATGGAAAGTTGTTGAAAATTGAGCTATCTGTATATTGAAAGAAAAATGTTTGAGTTTTATGACCTTTTAAACTATACAATTATAATTTTGGGGTTAAATAAAAAGTTAAAATTATTGCTTAAATTCAAAGTTTAAAAACTCTAGAACATGTACTTAAAGGGACAGTAAAGGTAAAAATGATTTCTTCCTATATAGATGCAGGTATATGTGTCGTGTATACTAACACCTTCCTTTGTGATTATATTTGCCAGAAACTGCTGAGGTTGCTGGGATCTAACTGGAATGCTCAGCAGCACAGAAAGAGTACACAAGAAAATGAATCGGAGTGTAAATTTGCCTTCTGGCTGGCTGAAACACCTGCTGCCGAATAAAGGGGGAAAAAATGACTATGGGATAGATGTTCAAATTTTAATATATTCTGGCGAATATAATCACAAAGGAAAGTGCTACTATATACAATTAATGCCTGTATCTATATAGTAAAGGAGTTTCAAATTTACTGTCCTTTACAGGGATGAAACTCCAAAAAATATTTTGTGATTCTGACAGAACATATAATTTTTAAAAAAAGTTTCCAATTTACTTCTTTTAGCAAATTTGCTTGGTTCCTATGATATTTTTTTTAAGCGATACATAGGTAGGCATCTGAAACTAGTGCTCTTTCAAATGGATACCATTCCTGCAAAACTGCTGCATATAGTGCTCCAGACACGTGAGATCTTTTGGCCCTGCTTTTCAACAAAAGATGCCAAAAAGAACAAAGAACATTTGAAATCATGATTTTTTTTTAAATTATGTCCCTTTAGATATGAATATAAAAATTTTAATTTATGATTATTTTGTATTAAACATGTTAATTATTAAAATAATGTAAACATATTAGTTGATATGAATGAACTGATATTAAAGGGACACTAAACCCAAATTTTTTTCTTTCATGATTCAGATAGAGCATGCTATTTTAAGCAACTTTCTAATTTACTCCTATTATCAATTTGTCTTTGTTCCCTGTTTATCTTTATTTAAAAAGCAGAAATGTGATGCATAGGAGCCGGTCCATTTTTGGTTGAGAACCTGGGTTATGCTTGCTTATTGGTGGGTAAATGCAAGCCTCCAATAAGCAAGCGCTATCCATGGTGCTGAACCTAAAATGGGCTGGCTGCTAAGATTTACATTCCCGCTTTTAAAATAAAGATAGCAAGAGAACGAAGAAAAATTGATAATAGGAGTAAATTAGAAAGTATCTTAAAATGTCATGCTCTATCTGAATCATGAAAGAAAAAATTTGGGTTGTG
>NC_069501.1:116997251-117132154 GCF_027579735.1 Bombina bombina | reverse complement strand
TCCCTTTAACCCCTTAAGGACAAGGCCATTTTTCAATTTCTTTCCCTTAAGGACCAGGGCTATTTTTACATTTCTGCGGTGTTTGTGTTTAGCTGTAATTTTCCTCTTACTCATTTACTGTACCCACACATATTATATACCGTTTTTCTCGCCATTAAACGGACTTTCTAAATATAACATTATTTTCATCATATCTTATAATTTACTAATTTTTTTTTTATAAAATATGAGGAAAAAATGGAAAAAAAAACACACTTTTTCTAACTTTGACCCCCAATATCTGTTACACATCTACAACCACCAAAAAACACCCATGCTAAATAGTTTCTACATTTTGTCCTGAGTTTAGAAATACCCAATGTTTACATGTTCTTTGCTTTTTTTGTAAGTTATAGGGAAATAAATACAAGTAGCACTTTGCTATTTCCAAACCACTTTTTTTTTCAAAATTAGCGCTAGTTACATTGGGACACTGATATCTTTCAGGAATCCCTAAATATCCCTTGACATCTATATATTTTTTTTTAGAAGACATCCCAAAATATTGATCAAGGCCCATTTTGGTATATTTCATGCCACCATTTCACCGCCAAATGCGATTAAATAAAAAAAATCGTTTACTTTTTCACACATTTTTTCACAAACTTTAGGTTTCTCACTGAAATTATTTACAAACAACTTGTGCAATTATGGCATAAATGGTTGTAAATGCTTCTCTGGGATCCTCTTTGTTCAGAAATAGCAGACATATATGGCTTTGGTGTTGCTTTTTGGCAATTAGAAGGCCGCTAAATGCCACTGAGCATCACACGTGTATTATGCCCAGCAGTGAAGGGGTTAATTAGGGAGCATGTAGGGAGCTTCTAGGGTTAATTTTAGCTTTAGTGTAGTGTAGTAGACAACCCCAAGTATTGATCTAGGCCCATCTTGGTATATTTCATGCCACTATTTCACCGCCAAATGCGATCAAATAAAAAAATATCTTAAATTTTTCACAATTTTAGGTTTCTCACTGAAATTATTTACAAACAACTTGTGCAATTATGGCATAAATGGTTGTAAATGCTTTTCTGGGATCCCCTTTGTTCAGAAATAGCAGACATATATGGCTTTGGCGTTGCTTTTTGGTAATTAGAAGGCCGCTAAATGCTGCTGCGCATCACACGTGTATTACGCCCAGCAGTGCAGGGGTTAATTAGATAGCTTGTAGGGAGCTTGCAGGGTTAATTTTAGCTTTAGTGTAGAGATCAGCCTCCCACCTGACACATCCCACCCCCTGATCCCTCCCAAACATCTCTCTTCCCTCCTCCACCCCACAATTGTCCCTGCCATCTTAAGTACTGGCAGACGTCTGCCAGTACTAAAATAAAAGGCTTTTTTATTATTATTATTATTTTTTTTTTAAATATCTGTCTAGCTGTGATGGACCCCCCCTAGCCCCCAACCTCTCTGATCCCCCCAAACAGCTCTATAACCCTTGCCCACTACCTATTTGCTGCCATCTTGGGTACTGGCAGCTGTCTGCCAGTACCCAATTTACCTCCCAAAAAAGTTTTATTTTTTTATTTTTATGTAATGTAGCTGCCCCATTCAATACCCTCCTCCCTCTCCCCCTCCCAGATCCTTTTGAGTGTTATTTCCCCCCCTCCCTCTCCCTCATTCATTGGTGGCAGTGGTTGTTGCGCAATCGCGTGCACACATGCACTCGCGCGCACTCCCTGCAGGCCCCCCGCATGCTCCTGGCACCCGGCGTGCACATTCCACATTCAGGAACCGGATGCCGGGTAGCGATGGGCCGCCCACCCACCTCCCTGCAGCTGCTCCCACCAACCAACAATCGGGCCCATCTCTACCAGTGCAGAGAGGGCCACAGAGTGGCTCTCTCTACATCGGTTTCGGAAAAAAGGTATTGCAGTGATGCCTCAATATCGAGGCATCACAGCAATACCTTGAAAGCGGCTGGAAGCGATCAGGATCGCTTCCAGCCGCTTTAAACCCTTATGTCGTACAGGGTACGTCGCTGGTCTTTAAAGACCAGGTTGTGTGCGACATACCCTGTACGACATGCGTTGTTAAAGGGTTAAAGGGATACTAAACCCAAATTTTTTCTTTCATGATTCAGATAGAGCATGCAATTTTAAGCAACTTTCTAATTTACTCAGATTCGTTCTCTTGCTTTCTTTATTTGAAAATAAGGAATCTAAGCTTAGGAGCTGGCCCATTTTTGGTTCAGCACCTGAGTAGCGCTTGCTGGTTGGTGGCTAAATGTAGCCGCCAATCAGCAAGCGCTACCCAGGGTGCTAAAAACAAAAATGGGCCGGCTTCTAAGCTTATTTTCATGCTTTTTCTAATAAAGATAGCAAGAGAACGAAGAAAAATAGATAAAGGAGTAAATTAGAAAGTTGCTTAAAATTGCATGTTCTAACTGAATTATGAAAGAAAAATGTGGGTTAAGTGTCCCTTTAATGTTTAAGTGAAAAAGATTTACATTCAAACATGTTAAAAAGTAGTCATCATCATCAATATGGAGTTATCTGTCATATTTTACTTGTGCTTTGGTCCCGTATCTTTTGCTTCTTTTTTTTTTTTTTTTTTTTTTAAATAAAATAATCTTTATAGAGGATAATAAACATACAGGATAAGAAAAATAAAAAACTGCAAGAGACAATGCAACTTCAAACATGGGGCCGAATTATCAAGCTCCGAATGGAGCTTGATGCCCTTTGTTTTACCAGCGCAGAAGTTATGAAGCAGCGGTCTAAAGACCGCTGCTCAATAACTTGTCCGTCTGCTCCGAGGCAGGGGACAGAAATCAACCCGATCGAATATGATCGGGTTAATTGACACCCCCTGCTAGCAGCCGATTGGCAGCGAATCTGCAGGGGGCGATATTGCACAAGCAGCTTTGGTGAACTGCTTGTGCAATGATAAATGCTGACAGCGTACGCTGTCGGCATTTATCGATGTGCAGCGGACATGATACGCTACATCGTATCATGTCCGCCCACACTTTGATAAATATGCCCCAAATGGAAACATTTACAAAAATAAGCTTTTGCTTCTTTTTCTAAAAAAATCCCATAAAAAAGCCCACAATACCGTTTCTTATAGTTTTTTGTGTATTTATTTAGATTGTGTTCTTACTACTCTGAGCAGTTTTACTAATTTCAAATGAAGTGAGAAGAAAGCTAAAAGTTACCCAAGCTGACATCATATTTTCACATGGGAATTCTGATTAATTGGAACGGGGGCCACTGCTGCATGTAATGTTCGCACTGCTCATCACGCTGGTGAATTATGTATGTATCATATGAGCGCTGTATTAGATGCATGCCTGTTCTCAGCCAATCCAAAGCATATAAGACCTTAAAGGGACATTCAACTCAACATTTAATCTTCTAATAAATTATAAAACAACATTGCCAGTGTTCTGCCCAAGATCTATTTATTGGGCACACCACCTGACTGACTTTACTGACCACCCAGCTAAAAGTTAAGCCGATTTAATCAAATTATTTTTTTCCAATGTTTGTTCCACAAATAATACATAAAAACAAATTATGTTAAATTTTGCTATTAATATGGACTTTGAAAAGCTTAGGGATATGAAACCCAAAACAATATGTGTGACACAAACAGAGCATAGCATTATTAAAATAGCTCCCAATTTACTTCTTTTATCAAATTTGCTTAGTTCCCATGATATTCTGTGTTGAAGAGATACCTAGGTAGGCATCTGGTGCACTACATGACAGGAAATAGTGCTGCCATCTAGTGCTCTTGCAAATGAATAAAATTCTTGCAAAACTGTTGCCATATAGCTCTACAGAAATGGGCCAGCTCCTAAACATATGTCACTGCTTTTTAACAAAAGAGGGCAAGAGAACGAAGAACATTTGATCATAGAAGTAAAATAGAAAGTTGTTTAAAATCTAATGTTCTATCTTAATCATGAAAGAAAAAAAATGGGTTTCATATCCTTTTAAGTAATGTTTATAAATAGCAGAAAATAGTCATGAAAAAAAGGCAGTTAACGCCTGAGGACGTACCCTGCACGTCCTCAGTGTGGAAAGCAGCTGGAAGCGATCCTGCTCGCTTCCAGCTGCTTTCCGGTTATTGCAGTGATGCCTCGATATCGAGGCATCCTGCAATAACCATTTTTAGCCATCCGATGCAGAGAGAGCCACTCTGTGGCCCTCTCTGCACCGGACATTAACGGCTAAGTTCGTTGGTGGGTGGGAGCCGGTATGGGAGCCGGGTGGCGGCCATCGTTGGCCTTTGTGATGCGGAGGGGGGCTGGATCGGGGGCGGGGACGACCGGGGGGCGCGCACGGACGCGTGCACGTGCACGGGGAGGCCGGGCGGGCGCGTGCACGGGGAGGGAGCGGGTGGGAACCACTATGATACAGAAATTTTTTAGTTAGAATTGGGGATCAAGGGGGGAATTATATTTATTTGGTGATCGGTTTGGCTGGTGGGATATTGGACTGTGGGGGGGGGGGAAGCTACACTACAGAAACAAATAAAAACAAGTAATAAAAAAACCTTTTTATTTGCAAACTGGGTACTGGCAGACAGCTGCCAGTACCCAAGATGGCCCCAATAAGGCAGAGGGGGAGGGTTAGGGAGCTATTTTGGGTTAGGGAGCTATTTTGGGGGGATCAGGGAGGTTGGGGGCTAAGGGGGGATCCTACATAGCAGCATATGTAAATATGCTAAAAAAATATATATATTTTTTAATACCTTTTATTTTAGTACTGGCAGACTTTCTGCCAGTACTTAAGATGACGGGGACAATTGTGGGGTGGGGGAGGGAAGAGAGCTGTTTGGGAGGGATCAGGGGGTGGGATGTGTCAGGTGGGAGTTTGATCTCTACACTAAAGCTAAAATTAACCCTGCAAGCTCCCTACAAACTACCTAATTAACCCCTTCACTGCTGGCCATAATACACATGTGATGCGCAGCAGCATTTAGCGGCCTTCTAATTACCAAAAAGCAACGCCAAAGCCATATATGTCTGCTATTTCTGAACAAAGGGGATCCCAGAGAAGCATTTACAACCATTTGTGCCATAATTGCACAAGGTGTTTGTAAATAATTTTAGTGAGAAACCTAAAGTTTGAAAAAGTGAACAATTTTTTTTTATTTGATTGCTTTTGGCAGTGAAATGGTGGCATGAAATATACCAAAATGGGCCTAGATCAATACTTGGGGTTGTCTACTACACTACACTAGAGCTAAAATTAACCCTAGAAGCTCCTTACATGCTCCCTAATTAACCCATTCACTGCTGGGCATAATACACGTCTGGTGCGCAGTGGCATTTAGCAGCCTTCTAATTACCAAAAAGCAAAGCCAAAGCCATATATGTCTGCTATTTATGAACAAAGGGGATCCCAGAGAAGCATTTACAACCATTTATGCCATAATTTCATGAGTTGTTTGTAAATAATTTCAGTGAGAAACCTAAAGTTTGTGAAAAAAATTGTGAAAAGTGAAAAAAATTTTTTATTTGATCGCATTCGGCGGTGAAATGGTGGCATGAAATATACCAAAATGGGCCTAGATCAATACTTTGGGATGTCTTGTAAAAAAAAATATACACATGTCAATGGATATTCAGAGATTCCTGAAAAATATTAGTGTCCCAATGTAACTAGCGCTAATTTTGAAAAAAAGTGGTTTGGAAATGGCAAAGTGCTACCTGTATTTATTGCCCTATAACTTGCAAAGAACATGTAAACATTGGGTATTTCTAAACTCAGGACAAAATTTAGAAACTATTTAGCATGGGTGTTTTTTGGTGGTTGTAGATGTGTAACAGATTTTGGGGTCAAAGTTAGAAAAAGTGTTTTTTTTTCCGTTTTTTTCATCATATTTTGTATTTTTTTATAGCAAATTATAAGATATGATGAAAATAATTGTAGATTTTGAAAGTCCATTTAATGGCGAGAAAAACGGAATATAATATGTGTGGGTACAGTAAATGAGTTAGAGGAAAATTACAGCTAAACACAAACACCGCAAAAATGTAAAAATAGCCTTGGTCCCAAACGGACAGAAAATGGAAAAGTGCTGTGGTCATTAAGGGGTTAAACTTTCATGGTTTTTATTTTTCCATTTACTTTTACCATCAAATTTACTTTGTTCCCTTGGTATCTCTTTGTTAAAAATCATATTTAGGTAGGCACAGAAGCAGCAGTGCTCTATTGAGACTAGCTGGTGATTGGTGGCTACATAGATGCCTTTTGTCATTGGCTCCTTATTTGTATTCTACTAGCTCCCAGTAATGTATTGCTGCTCTGAAATTGACCCCATAGCTTCAAACTTTCAATCTTGTTAACACACACAAGATTTTATCTCCATTTTTTAAAGGATGCCAATCAATGAAAGGAGTTAATCGGGTTGATTGACACCCTCGCTAGCAGCCGATTGGCCGCGAATCTGCAGGGGGCGGCATTGCACAAGTGTTTAGAAATTGGATAGAGCGGTGTTTATGATAATTGTTAAACAACATGAATGTAATTTGTATAGGGGCATGATGGGTATACTGTGCATGTTGTATCAATGATGAAAATCGTTAATATGTTAAAATGTTTTTTAATTCGTTAAGAAATCCTTGTTTTCCGTTTTGATTATATTTTCATCTAAAATCATGAAGAACAGTATTAAGAAGAACAGTATTCATTTCCATAAGAAGAAAGTGGCTGCAACTTATCTCATCATATAAACATGATTTTAACAGTTATCACACTGTAAATCGCGAAATCTGCTAAGCAATGTTTTTGAAGATAATCTAAAGTACAGACCGCAAGTTCAAAAACTCACTCTCATTGTATAGAATGGGTCTCTGTTTGCTGCATTTCTATAACTTTAAGAAGATAACGGTTTTAAACAAACAAGACTGAACGTCAAATGCTTAAAGTGAATGTCAACTTTCAAGAATGAGTGTCCGGTTTTTAAAATTACTATTAAAAACAGGGGCACTTGCATTCATGAAAGTTTACATTTCACCGGTTTTGTTAAGATACTTACCTTTTTTTCTTGAAGCTGGAGAAACGATTCCCCCTCCTGCCGCTCGTCTCTTTTTACGTCAGCAACGACCAATACGGCATCCTCCAATCATGGCCCCCCTAGGGGAATCATTGCCTGAGGCAACGCTATGATAGGAGGAAGCCGGATTAGTCATTGCTGACGTATGAAGTGACTGGCTTCAAGAAGAATAGGTAAGTATTTTAACAAAACTGGTGAAATGTAAACTTTCATGAATAAAAGTGCCCATGTTTTTAATAGTATTTTTAAAAACCGGGCACTCATTCTTGAAAGTTGACATTCACTTTAAATCCTCATCCCAACTATTATTACCAAGAGAAACAGTGTTCCTAAAGATGAAAATACTGTACTTTTAAATCCCCAAAATGCGAGTATGAAATAATGTTGCAATTAGGATTACCAAGTTCTCTCATTTTGTGCAGATCTCATTAGCTGTCTATTAAAGGGAATGTAAACTTTTATGAATTAAAAAAAAAAAAATACTATTTATTAAAATACTATTAAAAACAGGGGCACTCTCATTCATGAAAGTTTACATTGCAGCGTATGTTTACAAATATTTACCTTTCTCTTCAGGAAAGCTGGATCGGCGATCCCCCACCTGCAGCTCCTCTGTACCTACGTCAGCGATGACGAAACCGGCTTCCTCCAATCATGGCTTCCCCCAGAGTGTCCATCTGGTGAGGTCACGCCGGGATTGGAGGAAGCCGGTTTCGTCATTGCTGTATAAATACAGCATGAGAAGCGGGCAAGGGATCGCTGATCCGACTTTCCTGAAGAGAAAGATAAGTATTTGTAAAAATATGCTGCAATGTAAACTTTCATGAATGAAAGTGCCCCTGATTTTAATAGTATTTTTTTAAAACCGGGCACTAATTAATGAAAGTTTACATTCACTTTAAATATATATATAGACATATGTAAATGTCTGTCCTGCCCACTACTAAATATATCTTTAATTAATCTACACTGTATATTGATATATACATCTACAATGGAATCTGTAGCTGTTTCAGAGTGCATTGCACATGCACAAGATAATAGAATTATTCCAAATGTACTTGGTATACACCCAAATATGTTGTAAAATAAATGTTATCAACACCCATGTATTGAATTTGATGTGTCCATTTTGTTTCCAAAATAAAGTACAAAACCTCTGGTTGGAAGGATTATGATCACTAAAGCCATTGCTGTGCATGGATCGTATCGGCGATTTTCAGGCCGCTGCTCCATAACTTGTCCGCCTGCTCTGAGGCCGCAGACAGAAATCAACCCGATCGAATACAATCGGGTTGATTGACACCCTCGCTAGCAGCCGACTGGCCGTGAATCTGCAGGGGGCGGCATTGCACAAGCAGTTCACTAGAACTGCTGGTGCAATGATAAATGCAGACAGCGTATTCTGTCGGCATTTATCAATGTGCGGAGGACATGATGGGGCCTATCTATCAAGCTCCGAATGGAGCTTGATGCCCCGTGTTTCTGGCCAGTCTGCAGGCTCGCCAGAAACAGCAGTTATGAAGCAGCGGTCATAAAGGCTGCTGCTCCATAACCTGTCTGCCTGCTCTGAGCAGGTGGACAGACATCGCCGGAATTCAACCCGATCGAGTACGATCGGGTTGATTGACACCTCCCTGCTGGCGGCCAATTGGCCGCGAGTCTGCAGGGGGCTGCATTGCACCAGCAGCTCTTGTGAGCTGCTGGTGCAATGCTGAATACGGAGAGCGTATTGCTCTCCGTATTCAGCGAGGTCTGGCGGACCTGATCCATACTGTCGGATCAGGTCCGCCAGACCTTGTTAAATAGAGGCTGATATGCTACATTGTATCATGTCCGCTCGCACTATAATAAATATACCCCTGGGATTGTGATCACTCAGAACTTGAAAAAGAAAAATCTGGAGCTGAAAAAACAGAATAAACGGATCAGAAAGATTGGAATCTACCCCATGTATTAAAATAATTTGGTCATCTACCCTATAACACTAATGCCTTATCTGTGTGTTTTAAGAGCCATACATGTGTAACATCTGAAATATGGACCTTTGACCCCGATATGTAATACAGTTGGCTATTAATATATTTAATTATTTTCTTTTTGCACTTTTAGACAATTTTTTTCTTTCTTAAAATAAACTTTAAATATGCTAATTGTCCTACCACTTCTTTTTAGTAGAGAGTTGTATGTGCCTTTAACTTGATAGTATCTTGTATTAACAGGTACCTAACACATATTTAACACATATATAAAATAACTTAAGACCTCTGCTTCTTAACTGCTGTTTCCGGCGAGCCTGAAGGCTCTCGCGGGATCAGGGGCCATTCGGCCCTTGATAAATTGGCCCCTTAGTCTGAACTTCAAATGAGTAGTAGATTTTCTTCTGACATATTTCAGTTATGTCTATTTCCAGTCCCACTACATCTTGTGACAACCATCAGCCAATCACAAATACATACACGTACCATGTGACAGCCATCAGCCAATCACAAATGCATAAACGTATGTTCTGTGAATTCTTGCACATGCTCAGTAGGAGCTGGTGACTGAAAAAGTGTAAATATAAAAAGACTGTGCACATTTTATTAATGGAAGTAAACTGAGAGTTGTTTAAAATTGCTGCTCTATCTGAATCATGAAAGTTTAATTTTGAGTTGAGTGTCCCTTTAAATTATAATTATTGGATGTTTTCTAAATCTGAATACATCAAGTTAGTCAATGCATCTAATTTCTTTCAGTGGTTAAATAAAAGTAAAGTTATTTTTGTTAAAGGGACAGTTAACACAGTCAATAATAAAGAGTGTAAAGTACACAGTGTAATAAACATATTACATTATCAAAGTCCTTTCATTTAAAGTATTTTATATTTAAAACAATTTCTCCTCTTTTACAATGTGTTTAATTCCTTCAGGGTTAAGCATGTAGTTAGGGTTGCTCTCACAAAACACCCCTATTATTCTCCAGATAAAGAAACTGCCACCGATTGGACCATGCACACGTATGCCTACTTTTGATTGGCTCACAAGATGTTTTTTATCTTGAGTGGCGCAAGAATTTGCTCATTTGCAGATGTTAAACTAAAATTAAAGAAAGGAGCAGATTTAAATTGTGCCCCAAAGAGTTATTATAATTGTAATTTCTGTTACTCCTCCTGGGAAAAGTAAAAAGTGTGTTACGTGTACAAATGTTCATTTTATGGCATCTTAATTCATTAAATTGCTGCTTAAGTAGTTGCCAGATAAGAAATAGAGGCCTTTTTCCTTCCGCTAACATAATGAAATGCCAAACTCCAGATAAGATTAGTTGATTGCACATGGTTTAAAACCTATATGTCTAGAGGTTAATGCAATAATCTATTGTGTCTGTAAATAGTATCCTGAGTGATAACTGCCTAAGATATTGTTCTGTGGGTGTAATGTATACTCAGTGCTGTGCTATGTAACTCTCATTGTTTCAGAAAGTACTGGATGAATGCCAGAATATAAGATCCTGCCAACTTCCAGTGAATAGTCGTGTTTTTGGGCCGGACCCATGTCCGGGAATAACCAAATATCTGCAGGTGTCTTACAAGTGCAAACCAAGTAAGTATTGCAATTTTACTGAAGTAAAGAACCTTATTTTGTTGCTGTTGGTCCATTATTATTATTTATCTTGAAGAAAAATCTTGTTGATATATAACTACTGCAGTTCTGGAAATGTTTAAAGATCTTCTTTAGCATTGTAGAATTAAAATCCACAAAAGTTTTTTTTATGAAGTGTTGGCTAGTTGTATCAGTAGTAATTCCCTACAAAGCAGTGCTCGGAGTACAGCCAAAAAACCCAAATGTTCAGGACAATACCTTCTACAGTTATAAAATGCTTTAGTTCAAGATTTGAGCCTGTTTTTTATAAAAGGAAGGAGCGTAAAATCTTGTTAAGCAGCTTGTAGAGAGATCAGAACTTTAAAAGACTACTGAGCATCCTTTAACCTTTCAGTTAAATAGCTTTAACTTAACCTTTTTCATTACAAAAAAAAATATTTATGCTATATTTAAATAGTGTGATTTCCTATGCATTTCAAAACTAATTTGTATGTAATGTCCCTTTAGCATACATTAATTTATCATTCACTTTAAAAGTATTTTGTTCCTTATAAAACCAGCATTCTTGTATAGCACTCCTAAATGTCAGACAGTTTATTAGTCAGAAAATATATATATATAAGTTATATATGTTTTCACTTGCCTCCCAACATTTGTGGGTAGATATTAGGGTTTTGGGAGGTTGAGGAGGTCATCACCGTTTTGCTGGTGTGTTGTAAGGGCCAGGGTCATGGGTCGGTAGTGGGCAGGGTCCCTGGCAGGTAGTTTGTGTCCGTATCTGGGCAGTCTTTGGGCGGGTTTATAGGAAATTCTTTAAATAAGAACATAAGGCTGTGTCAGAGGGAGAAAGAGCTCAGAAGAAGGGACTGCTGGGTGGTCAGTTTTCATCTATTTAATTCCTGTAGTAACTCTTACTTACACCCAGGGGGTACATGTGTTTCAGCTTGTGAAACTTTCAGTTAGTTGTTGCAATGCAGCTCTCCCAACCAATATCCCTTATAAACTTATTGAGTAGTGTGCACAAAAATTCCGACCTGTGCATTTTTCGCTAGGAGTCTTGCGTTAGGGTTAAAAAGCAGCTTTGAGAGGTCCCAACGCTGCTTTTTAATGCCCGCTGGTATTACGAGTCTGACAGGTACAGGTGTACCGCTCACTTTTTTCCGCGACTTGAGCATACCACAAATCCCCTTACGTCAATTGCATATCCTATCTTTTTAATGGGATTTGCCTAACGCCGGTATTATGAGTCTTGGAAAAAGTGAGAGGTACACCCTCTCCTGTCAAGACTCCTACCTGCATTTAAAAGTCAGTAGTTAAGAGTTTTATGGGCTAACGCCGTAACATAAAACTCTTAACTAAAGTGCTAAAAAGTACACTAACACCCATAAACTACCTATTAACCCCTAAACCGAGCCCCCCACATCGCAAAAACTTAAATAAAGTTTTAAACCCCTAATCTGCCGACCGGACATCGCCACCACTTAAATAAATATATTAATCCCTAAAATGCCGCACTCCTGCCTCGCAAACACTAGTTAAATTTTATTAATCCCTAATCTGCCGCCCCCAACGTCGCCACAACTATATTAAAGGTATTAACCCCTAAACCTAAGTCTAACCCTAACACCCCCTAACTTAAATATAATTTAAATAAATAATAATTCCTATTTAAAACTAAATACTTACCTATAAAATAAACCCTACGCTAGCTACAATATAACTAATAGTTACATTGTAGCTATCTCAGGGTTTTTTTTATTTTACAGGCAACTTTGTATTTATTTTAACTAGGTACAATAGTTATTAAATAGTTATTAACTATTTAATAGCTACCTAGCTAAAATAAGTACAAATTTACTGGTAAAATAAACCCTAACCTAAGTTACAATTAAACCTAACACTACACTATAATTAAATTAAATACCTAAACTAACTACAATTAATTACAATTAAATTAAATAAACTATAAGTACGAAAAACAGCAAACACTAAATTACAGAAAATAAAAAAATAATTACAATTTTTTTAAACTAATTACACCTACTCTAATCCCCCTAATAAAATAAAAAATACCCCCAAAATAATAAAATTCCCTACCCTATACTAAATTACAAATAGCCCTTTAAAGGGCCTTTTGCGGGGCATTACCCCAAAGTAATCAGCTCTTTAACCTGTAAAAAAAAATACAATACCCCCCCAACATTAAAACCCACCACCCACCCACCCAACCCTACTCTAAAACCCACCCAATCCCCCCTTAATAAAACCTAACACTAACCCCTTGAAGATCACCCTACCTTGAGACGTCTTCACCCAGCCGGGCACAAGTGATCCTCCAGAGGGGCCGAAGTCTTCATCCGACCCAGGCAGAAGAGGACCTACAGATGGCCAGAAGTCTTCATCCAGACGGCATCTTCTATCTTCATCCATCCGGAGCGGGTCCATCTTCAATACAGCCGACGCGGAGCATCCTCTTCAAACGAAATCCGACTGAAGAATGAAGGTTCCTTTAAATGACGTCATCCAAGATGGCGTCCCTTGAATTCCGATTGGCTGATAGAATTCTATCAGCCAATCGGAATTAAGGTAGGAAAAATCCTATTGGCTGATGCAATCAGTCAATAGAATTGAGCTTGCATTCTATTGGCTGATTGGAACAGCCAATAGAATGCGAGCTCAATCCTATTGGCTGATTGGATCAGTCAATAGGATTGAACTTCAAATCTATTGGCTGAAGTGTTAGGTTTTATTAAGGGGGGATTGGGTGGGTTTTAGAGTAGGGTTGGGTGTGTGGGTGGTGGGTTTTAATGTTGGGGGGGGTATTGTATTTTTTTTTAAAGGTAAAAGAGCTGAATACTTTGGGGCAATGCTCCGCAAAAGGCCCTTTTAAGGGCTATTTGTAATTTAGTATAGGGTAGGGAATTTTATTATTTTGGGGGTATTTTTTATTTTATTAGGGGGATTAGAGTAGGTGTAATTAGTTTAAATAAATTGTAATTATTTTTTTATTTTCTTTAATTTAGTGTTTGTTGTTTTTCATACTTTAGTTTATTTAATTTAATTGTAATTAATTGCAGTTAGTTTAGGGAATTAATTTAATTAGAGTGTAGTGTTAGGTGTAATTGTAACTTAGGTTAGGGTTTATTTTACAGGTACATTTGTATTTATTTTAGCTAGGTAGTTATTAAATAGTTAATAACTATTTAATAACTATTGTACCTAGTTAAAATAAATACAAACTTGCCTGTAAAATAAAAATAAATCCTGAGATAGCTACAATGTAACTATTAGTTATATTGTAGCTAGCTTAGGGTTTATTTTATAGGTAAGTATTTAGTTTTAAATAGGATTAATTTATTTAATTGTAGGAATTTTATTTAGATTATTTTAAATTATATTTAAATTAGGGGGGGTGTTAGGGTTAGGGTTAGACTTAGGTTTAGGGGTTAATATATTTATTATAGTGTCGGCGATGTTGGGGGTGGCAGATTAGGGGTTAATAATCGTAGTTAGGTTGCGGCGACGTTGGGGGCGGCAGATTAGGGGTTAATAAATAGTATGTAAGTGTCGGTGATGTTGGGGGCAGCAGATTAGGGGTTCATTAGTATAATGTAGGTGGCGGCGGAGTCCTGAACGGCAGATTAGGGGTACAAAAGGATAATGTAGGGGTTAATAAGTGTAAGATTAGGGGTGTTTAGACTCGGGGTTCATGTTAGGGTGTTAGGTGTAGACATAAAATGTATTTCCCCATAGGAAATAATGGGGCTGCTTTAGGAGCTGAACGCTGCTTTTTTGCTGGGTTTTTTTCAGCCAGCTCAGCCCCACTGTTTCCTATGGGGAAATTGTGCACGAGCACGTTCAGCCAGCTTACCGCTGACTTAAGCAACGCTGGTATTGAGGTGAGATGTGGAGCTAAATTTTGCTCAACTCTCACTTTTTAGAGGCTTACGCCGGGTTGAAAAAAACCTGTAATACCAGCGTTGTCTTAAGTGAGCGGTGAGAAAAAAAGGCTCATTAGCACCGCACGGCTTTACCGACAAAACTCGTAATCTAGGTGTTTGACTTTAATCTTGTGTGTAGTCAAACCTGAAAATATTGGAAATGTAGTAAACAACCCGCGATTGGCATCATGTGGGAGGCTTTTTTTAAGGAGGTTTATAGAGTCTTTTTTGGTGGCCTTTTTGTTGTAGTTTTTATGTGGTCGCTTGTTTTTTAATTGCCTTTTTCAAGTAAGAGTTTACTGGGAAGTTGCAGTATTTATATGATGTGCATATCACTGTTAAGGTTAAAGGGGTTTGGAACCCAAAAAAATTCCTTTTGTGGTTCAGACAGAGCTTACCATTTTATAAAAAGTTTCCAATTAACTTATATTATCAAATTTTCTTCGTTCCCATGATATGCTGTGTTGAAGAGATACCTAGGTAGGAAACTGGAGCACTAAATGGCATAAAATAGTGCTGCCATCTAGGGCTTTTGCAAATGAATAACATTATTGCAAAACTGCTGCCATATAGTTCTCCAGAAATGAGCCGGCCTCTAAGCTTACGTCCCCGATTTTCAACACACGATACCAAGAGAATGAAAAATTGATAATAGAAAGTTGTTTAAGATTGCATGCACTATCTGAATCCTGCGTGAGACTGATCTGTGCCTGTTGCTGCAGAGCTGCATTACAAGATTAGGGCAGTCTGATCAGTGAGGTTGCAATAATAAAAATTATAAGGAAAACTCCAGCAGCTGTCTTCATGAACACCTCACAAGTGTAAAAACAAACTGGGTTTTTTTCTGCTCAGGAAAATCCATTTTTCAAAAAAGAAGGAAAAAATACATTAATCTCAGAATGCCTTTTTTAGATGCACAAAGGAAAAAAAATAATTGCATAAATAAAGGGACATTAAACACTTTGAGATGGTAATATAATTCCACTCTGAAATTGTGAGCTTTTCAGTTCCTGTTAGAAATGGAAGTGCAGAACACTGTTAAATCCAGCACAACCATTGGCTGCACACTCTAATGACCTATTTATAACTGTCCCTAACTGGCCACAGCAGAGTATGTAAGCTAAGTTACAACATGACAGCCCCCATTGTTTTATAGACACTAAAACTTTATTACAATATTTAAAGGGACAGTATACACCAATTTTCATATAAGTGCATGTAATAGACACTACTATAAAGAATAATATGCACAGATGCTGATCTAATATAAAACCGTTTAAAAACTTACTTAGAAGCTCCCAGTTTAGCTCTGTTAAAAAGGTAGTTGGAAAGCCCACTGCAAGTGGGAAATAGCAGACACTCCCCGCTCCCCCTTCCTCCGCATATGAAAAGACTCTTTACACAAACAGGAGCAAGCTGGAGTAGGTATACATCAGTATTCTCCTAAAACGTTGGGGCTTGGTTAGGAGTCTGAAAATCAGTGCAATGTTATTTAAAAATAAGCAAAACTATACTTTTTTTATTTTAAAAAACCTGTATAGGCTATATAAATGGATCATCTACAATGATAAAATAAAATACACGGTACAGTTACACTCATAATAACACCATCTAAATATATATATATATATGTGTGTGTGTACATATGTATTTATATGTGTATATATGTATTTACATACATATAACCACATTTAAATACATAAATACATATGTACACATATATAGACATATAAAAGTGCATCTGAGCCTTTTGCTGACAAGTAGATGAAAACATGAAAAAGCATATTTAATAACGTGTTATAGTGTGTATTAACTGTAAATATTTCACATTCCAATGTTCTGCATATAGCAGAATATGTTCTATGTATTTATAAATAGATATTCCTATATATATATCTGTTTATATCTACAATATACCTTTTTATATATATATATATATATATATATATATATATATATATATAGGTATAGATATATATTATACCAAAAAAATCAGCTATATATATATATATATATATATATAAATATGTATTCATGAATAAATAGAACACATTATGCTATGTGAAGAACATTTTAATGTGAAATATTCATATTTTTATGTTGGGTTAGTGCGCGAGTGGCATGTTAGGTTTTTTTCCCAATTCTTTTTTTCTATTGTCTTCTATGGGGGAATAGGTGCAAATTGTTAAGCTTTTTACGTGCATCAGGTTAGCTCACGAACGATAACGTTTTACTTTCAACTTGTAATATGAGAGCAGTTATCGAGCAAAAGCACTAAATAGGACTCCACTTGTAATCTGGCCTGTAGTGTTTAAAGTCCATTTAGCCTATATTGACTGCTTTATGAATATAATAATAAAATAAACTATTGTTATATAGTACTAAGAACATGTCAATCAGTTCCTATACTACTGTATTTTCTCTGTGTTCTGTGTCTTATACTGAATGTTAAATGCATTATTTGGGTTCACTATATTGTGTACTTTTTATCAGATTAAAAATAAATATATTTATTTAAATTGATTTGTAGAATATGTATTGTTGGTTATTCCATTTGTGAATATCAGGATAATTACAAGCAGTATCCAATGTTTGCAAATTACATCTTTTTTTCAAAACTGCTGAGGGCAAAATTTCAGTTCAAAGAATGTTTACAGATGAAGCAACGTGTTTGTAGTCACTCCAGCAACAAATACATTATCTCTTGTAGACTTCAGTATTCTGGAGCAAAGATAATAAGTAGTTATTAAAACCCATTTGCAGTAAGTGTTCCCTTTGGCGGCAGTAGAACAAAATAGCGAATGCGGAAGATCTAGATGGGGCTCTGAAAATGAACTGTCTTACCCTATTTAACGTAAAGTCACATGCCTTTTTTTTTTTTTTTTTTGAAGATTCTTGACTTAACAATAAATGTAGTCTTATGTGTAAGAAATCTTTTGAATGGCTAATGGCAAGCCAAAAAGGTTATATGTTTCTCCAGTGAAGGACCCCCTGTATGTCTGGAATGCATCTAAGGGATAACTCTTTGAAGTTATGGGAATAAATGGATAAAATGGTTGCCATTTTGTGGGAGGGTGTTGCCTTTTCTAAAGATTGTTACATCCAGTGCCAGTCTTGCTTATTCCTGAGATTTTCCATATGTTCTGTGTGATGTGTATTTGTGGCTGGTAGCATTAACGTAATTGGTTTAGGGTTGCTGGTTGTCATCCTTGTTTTAGGTAGGTTTAGTTGAGCCACCTTCAAAAGTCTGAACCTTACTGGTAGGTGAAAAGTGCTCTGGGTCCAGTACTTCTATAATGAGTGGCGTTTAATCCCCTACTAAATTTTGCAAAGGTGTCACTGTGTTTTACCATAGCTGCATTATTATGACAGCAAAAGCTTCTGACTTCAGTGGGAGAAGTTAAATGTTACTTTTCACATTGAACTGCTAGTGGAATGCTGATGAAAAGCTGTCCAAATGTATGTTTACCCATACTAGGTGTAAAGGGACAGAATGTCCATTACAACTAATATTACCACATGATAAACACTTTTAAAGTACTATTATTATTATCAGTTATTTGTAGAGTGTCAACAGATTCCGCAGCGCTATAAACATAGGCGGTATACAAGGTAACATTTATAGGGATCAAATGGATAGAGGCCCCTGCCGAGAGTCGCACTGTTGTAGTCAGCTCTTATGAAGGTGATCTGTAAACAGTTGGGCTCTTAGGCTTACATTCTAAGGGGGTTCTATGCGGATAGCAATGGAGGAGAGGAACTGGTATTAGGAAAGGTTAGTGTAGGTTGTATGCATCCCTGAACAGTAGAGTCTTTAGGGAGTGCTTGAAGCTTTCAAAACTAGGGGAGAGTCTTGTGGAGTGAGGCAGAGCGTTCCACAAGATGGGAGGAGGTAACAAAAGAGGAGGAGAGTAGGAGGTTGTGAACAGAGTGAAGGGGATGGGAGGGAGAGTATCTGGAGACAAGGTCTGACATATAATCGGGAGCAGTGCAGTTGATGGCCTTGTATGTCAGAGTCAGAATGTTGTGTTTAATCCTGGAGGCAAGAGGAAGCCAGTGAAGGGATTGGCAGAGAGATGCAGCAGATGAAGAGCAACATGTAAGAAAGATGAGCCTGGCAGAGGCTTTCATTATGGATTGTTAAGGAGCTAAGTGGCAGCTAGGGAGACCAGAGAGGATGGAGTTGCAGTAGTCGAGGCGGTAAAGGATGAAAGAGTGGATAAACATCTTGGTAGTGTCTTGTGTAAGAAAATGTCTAATTTTAGAGATGTTTTTAAGGTGGAAGTGGCAGGATTTGGTCAAGGACTGAATGTGAGGAGTAAAAGAAAGATCTTAGTCAATTGTGACCCCAGACATCGAGCATGCAGGGTAGGGGTGATGATGGAGTTGTCGACAGTTATAGAGAGATTGGGGGTGGAGATTTTGGAAGAAGGTGGGAAAATAAGGCGCTCAGTTTTGGAGAGATTTAGCTTAAGGTAGTGAGAGGACATCCAGTAAGAGAGAAAGACAGGGACACTGGTTAACAAGGAAGAAGATAGGTCTGGTGCAGAGAGGTAGATTTGCGCTACTTGCGCCCTTCACTGTGAGATGGTTTCGATGCTGTCTGTGACGGCATCACAATGAGGCTCCATTAGGAGCCTATGCAAGCGCGCTCTCGTGAGTGCAATGCTTCCTAGCAATGTGAATGCGACCTCACCTTCGCATTGCAATTTACCTGTAATACCAGCGAACATTATAGTGTGCTGGTATTACAAAGTAGAGCGCTAATATCACTTGCTAGCTTATATTTTACAAAAAAAAATCACATGCAACCTACTCCTCTGTATCGTCTCTATTTGCATCTAGTTCCTGTTGCATGCATGGGCCATCATCCGCCGCTGTTAAAAATATACATTTTTAAACATTAATAGGTATAATCTTATTATTGTTGATGTATGAAAAACATATGTTTTAAAAAGAACTTACACATAACTTCCGCCTCTGCAACATCTAGATTTCCATCTTGTTGCTGTAGCACGCCAGACCCATCATCTTCATCAACCTCCAGATCCTCCGTCACTTGTTGTTGTGGCACGTCTGATGCATCATCATTTATATCTCTTTATACAATGTAATAGAAAACATCACAATAATAAATTAAACATTAGCATATTTATTACATCTATAGAAATATCCATCTATCATTCTATTTATCAATCAATCTATCTATGTATATCTATCTGTCTGTTCGACTGCCTATCTGTCTATCAGTCTATTTGTCTATCAATTTATCTATATATTTAGATATCATTGATATATATATATATATATGTCAAATTTCTAACAAAAACCCCCCTGAAATCTATCTATTTCAATATGTCGAATTATATGATATATCTATCTATCTATCTATCTATCTATCTATCTATCTATATATATATATAGAAAGAACATAAGAAAGGCACTCTCCCTATATTTAGTGTAATAACTTTACTTGGATGAACGTTTTCGGGGTAACCCCCCGTCCTCAGACCTTACAAGACAAGTGATAAAGTGAACTATTTAAATGTTTACCTGGTGACGATCCTGCCAGAGTCTGTGGCGTCCTCCTAGCGCAACTGCCCATGCGCAAGAGTAAGTACAGAAGCCCTGGAGGTTCAAAAGAGTCACCAGGTCAAAAAGTGTGAACATGTGAAAAATAAAAACAACAATTATAACAGAAATTAAAAAACACAGAGCACAAAAGCACCGGAGTGGTAACTGATGGAAAAATTCTTTGTTGATGTGGAGTGGACTTAAAAGTATTCATAAATGTATTAGATAAACTTAGAATTTATATTGTATGTTAAAATGCAGTGTATAGCAGTATTGACAGAGTAGTTGCATACAAAGGAGGTGTCAAGATCTCACATGTCGCTCTTAATAAGGACAGCAGAAGCTCATACTGTGTATCTAAAGGGCTATAAACCAGCGCAACCAACAAACAACTTGTACCGCTGCTGCGGCGTCCGTTGCTAAGTAACCACGTACACTGCTGTTAGAATCACACTATTAGCAAACCCTCATAAGTAAATCCGGTTGTTCTAAAGCCACAAAACTCAGAACCCAACTAACTATTCCCAAATAACTATTATAACTATAGCGGGAACTATCTATTAAATAACCATAAGACCTTATATATAGGAACCATGCTAGAAAAATCTCACTGTTAACCACCTGTTGTCAAGCCATCCTAAACCGCATGTATACTGGAAAATACACTGATACTTTATGAAACCAATAGGTATATATTACTATATTGATCACATAGTAATCAAATCAGCATAGACCCCACAACACTGGCCATGCAACTTGACCCGCTGTCCATTCCATGCTCCAAAATCATCAGCATACAAATACTACAAAGTATAGTACATATTATCACAAACCACTGTATCAACAAATGTTGAATGATAAATGGTGTCCAGACATCAGGACCCAAAAGCAAAGAAGAAAGGAAGACATTTTTCTTAAACATTCCACACGTTTGAAAAAATTAAAAAAATTCAGAGAATTTATATGTTCAAAAAATTCATTTAAAAATCACTTTCAAAATAAATAAAGTTCACAAGTACCTCCCACTGTCGCATATTGTCTCACCATATGCTATGTTATGCCATCCGTCCCAAGTGTACAGACAGGTATTAATAATCACAACCACTTATACTCATATCACTACACCAAACAACAATCAAACAAAAACCAGCATACTTAATGATCATACTATAACCAATACTGGATAATCACATATGTTGGTATCCCCACTATGCCAGAGGTACAAAACATCATACCTAAATAATCAAGGGTACCAATCTCACAGTATGGTCTAATAAGTTGTCTAATTCATAAATCCATATGTTACCGTATAGTGGAGCACCTTTGCATAAATCTCAGCCAGATGTTACGTATTCAATCCTATATTTAGATGCCCTCAGTTTTAGAAAATTCCAAGAATACTCAAATTATCTCAGATATATCATATTTACAGAAAACACTGCATGTCAAAATGAACATTCAGCCCCTTGGGAACCAGAGTATCAAGTGTGAAAAGTCGATGGATTTTCACACTTGATACTCTGGTTCCCAAGGGGCTGAATGTTCATTTTGACATGCAGTGTTTTCTGTAAATATGATATATCTGAGATAATATCCTTTTCCTATGTTTAGGGAAATATTTTTCTATTGTGTAGGTTATTATTATTAGCTCTCCTATTGAATTTTTTTTTTGCAGCGATTCATTTTCCTAAAGTTATCAATATGAAAACTCACAACTGCAGCACTCATTTGACTTCATTAAACTCACTATACAAAAATTGCGCAGTTCTGAAATATATATATTTGCGTGCGCATTAATATGACCTATGGAAGTGCATACTTGACATATATCAATGCACAAAGTATTAATATAAACATCCGCATGTATAAGACACGTATATTATATGAATTACAAAACCATCATATACTTTGAATTGCACATAAATGCTTTATATAATCGAATCATTATTCCATTTTCATTGAAAATGAAAAAATACAAGACAAATTATATAGGTTTATGCACATAAAATACTTATAAATAAATATAAACAAAAATATTTAAGTTCACCACGTTTGAAAGATGTATACAATTCCGAATGCTTTAGTATGTGGTAGTCATGGCATGAACCTGGAAACCCAGACCTCACTACCCAAATCTAAAGCTTCGCATCGCACACCGCATTGAACATTGAAGGAGTGAAAACTCTTTCTGTTTCTGTACTGTTCCTCATGTGATGAAGGTAGTACCAATGCAATGTGAGTGCGGTCTATAGCACCTAGCACATTTGGAATCCCAGCAACATTATAAAATCATTTTTTATCCTGTGCCATTGTTCTACAGTCTGAGGGACACATAATAATACAACACCCATGTGCCTAGAAATTGATGGCTGATGCATTCCTTCCACCACACTTAGGGTTGCCAGGTGTCCGTTATTAGACCGGACTGTCCGATATTTCAGGCTACTGCCTGGTAATTTTATTTGAAAAATACCGGACATAGCCTTAGGTAGTTTGCTTTAGAATTTTTTGTCCTATGATGCTTTCGACCACGACCCTTGAGTCCAAGCCACATCTGGGCCAGTCCAGTCCCTATCTACCCAGCACCACTGATTACCCAAGCCCAGCCCTGCTGGCAGTGGCAGCCGCCTGCAGCCCATGTCCACAGCTGATCAGATCTGATCCTGATGTGTGTGGACAGTGACTGTCAGTGCGGAGTTGTAGTCGGACCCCTCTGACGTGCTGCCATCTGCGACTGCCTGTGAGTGTGTGTAAGACTGTCGGATGTCACGTAATCACGCACATGACGTCACGACAGCAAGAAGACCCACTCTGTCAGTCAGTCTATGCGTAGTGCGGCCAGAGTGAGTGTCGTGACCGCTGTGCTGAGCCAGAAATTAGAATAGTGCCAAGCCAAGGGAATAGACTGTGAGATTGAATAGTGCCACTTTTTGCTTGCTGCCAGCCAAGCAATAACAATAATCCACTGAATTTTGACGTTGAAGCAGGGACTGAGACTCAGTTAACCCTAATAAAACAATGAGGTATGTCTCAGTCACTCTCAGTTTTTTAAATAATTGTTATTTATATCACCATTCCATCACCACACAATTATATATATATATTTATTATATATATATATATATATATATATATATATATATACACACACACACACACGCAAGTACATATACAATTTATCTAAGTATATTTAATATTATATGTATAATATAATATTGTGTATAAATATATATATATATATACGTTCATAATATTATATTATACATATATTATTAAATACCTATATATATTTTATATATACACATATGTGTGTGTGTATATATATATATATATACAAACACTCTGCTAATCCGCATCTCCAGACCATATATAAAAAGAAAAAAAATTATATGGCAATTATTAAAAATTGAAAAACACAGCTTTATTGGGTAGAAAAAATATTAAAATCAGTTGCATGTAAAAACATGAAAGAAAAAAGTAAAAAATCAGCTACAGTCCTGTACAGCAGCAGCCAAACATGTTTCGGGCCTGGTGTCAGCCCTTGTTCACTGGCAACAATTTATTTATATATTTATTATATACATATATATATGTGTGTTTGTATATATATATATTTATATATTTATTATATATATATATATATATATATATATATATATATATATATATATGTGTGTGTGTGTGTGTATATATATATATATATATATATATATATATATATACATATATATATATATATATATATATATATATATATAATAAAAATAAATTTAAAATAATGTGTGTGCCTTTTTTTCTGCCACAAGACCCTACCGTGCCCCGCGCCACGACCCCCTCCCCCTGGTTATTTGTTTGGCTGTCCAGTATTTTTTTGAAGGACAGCTGGCAACCCTAACCACACTGGACACAGCTTGAAAAGATCCTGTAGCCAAGAAATGTAGCACAGCCAATTATTTCACCATTCCTGGTAATGATCTTGTCCTTCTTGTGCTTGGTTCAAGTTCATGGCATAATAGTCCATATAAATCTAAAATAGTTTCTCTGTTGAGCCTAAAACCATGTTTTATTTCGTAATCATTCAGGGCATAAAGACCACAACGAGGTAAGAACACTCTTGGCACACATATGCACCTGTCTAAGCACATATTTCTTGCCATCTCGGTCTCCTCCTGGCACTGAGCAACGGACAAATTAGCTAAAAGCATAAAGTATTCCATCTTCAGCTGTAAAAGAATGTCTAATAAAATGAGATTTGCCTATGTATTTATGGTGAAATATAGAAGACGCAATTGGAGGAGAAACTACAGTTCCCTATTGGCTCAAAACAATGATGAATACTAAAATGGTCATATTTCTATGTCTGGCTCTAAAATTACGTCTGGACGCAATGTGTCAGGAGCGCGCCCGTGCGCCTAGGCGAATACAAATAGAATTCGGTCAGATTTGCATTTTTCTAGGCGCAGATTGCTTACATAAATATGGCGATTGGTTTGTATGCGTAATTTTGGTCAGAATTACAGGCGAATTGATTTGATAAATCTCACCCTAAAGGAAAGTGAGGGTAGGGTTATACTCAACACCTGATAACATTTGTGGTCTATAAAATGAAATGGCTAAGTATGTAAACCTAAAGCAAAAGGGAACCCATAAGTTTTTTACCCAATCTGAATGTAGTAATGCCTTTTGACAAATTTTTACTACTTTCAATTTTAATTTGCCCTAAGTCATTATTTTGTTTTTTTACATTCTAACTTTAAAGGAACATGAGCCACCATTTTTTTCTTTCATGATTCAGAAAGAGCATACATTTTTATACAACTTTCCAGTTTACTTCTATTATCAATTTTGCTTCCTTCTCCTTTGTTTAAGGAGCAGCACTGCACTGGGAGCTAGCTAAACACACATGGTCTTGTGAGCTGCTGGTGCAATGCTGAATACGGAGAGCGTATTGCTCTCCACATTCAGCGAGGTGTCGAATCAGGTCCGCATGACCTTTGATAAATAGGCCCCTCTATCTGAACCTTGAATAATTTTGTTTTGTTTCATGTCCCTTTAATTAAGTTCCATAAAATACCTAAGCAAGTGAGCAAAGGCAGATATTGTAATTGATACACACAGCATTGCCAAACTCAAAATGGTATATAAGTCTAAACATTACACACTCTAATGAATAGTTAAAAGTCTTAAAACTACAGGCTCTAGCAATAATCACAAGTCTTAAAATGACATGATCGAATGAATTAGAGCATGTCATTTATCAACTATTATGACCCTTTAAGACGGGAGGAGTCAGAAAATAAATATAGTTGTCTTACCTAGAGATTTTCAATCAGGGGTGTCTGGTACCCTTAGGTGTCTGAGCTTGTCCCTAGGGGTGTCAGAGAATAACGGCTTCAGGTAATGAGGGTACCTAGGAGAAATACTTTATGATTTGTATAAAACCTGGGGTTTCACTTGAGTTTATTTAAATGAGTTGTAAGGTGTGAAAAAAGGTTCACTGTTCTATATGGTCAATAAAACTTGTTAGATATTTTGGCATTAACATGCATTTTCTCCATAGATTGTGTATATTTATTGCATGCTTCATAAATTGGTGGTCTTTAAACATTTTATCCCTCAATTCACTGGTGCAGCATCACATACTGTCACAATCCAAATTATTAGTTGCAAAATATCTAATTAATAAAGCTAATTAATAAATAAGATTTTAATTAATTTAATGATACAATCTGTATAGATTTAAGAAGATTATTTATAGTTAATAATATATGACCTCCATGCCCTCAACATCCTCCCAGATGTGGACTCCTTATCCCAAGTGCCTAGAGGGATATGGCTGCACCACACATATAAGCCCCACAGAAGTTTGACATAAGCATCTGAGGTTGCCCTTATCTTCACTGGAGGTTTGCCTGGTATTTCAGGACTGGCCTGTCCTTTATAGGGAGGATTATATATATTTCTGGAAGTTCTCCTCCGTGAAAAGCACAATTAGTAGTGATGTCGCGAACATAAAAATTTGGGTTCGCGAATGGCGAACGCGAACTTCCACAACTGTTCGCGAACCGGGCGAACCGCCATAGACTTCAATAGGCAGGCAAATTTTAAAACCCACAGGGACTCTTTCTGGCCACAATAGTGATGGAAAAGTTGTTTCAAGGGGACTAACACCTGGACTGTGGCATGCCGGAGGGGGATCCATGGCAAAACTCCCATGGAAAATTACATAGTTGATGCAGAGTCTGGTTTTAATCCATAAAGGGCATAAATCACCTAACATTCCTAAATTGTTTGGAATAACGTGCTTTAAAACATCAGGTATGATGTTGTATCGATCAGGTAGTGTAAGGGTTACACCCGCTTCACAGTGACAGACCAAACTCCCCGTTTAAAGGGACAGTCTACACCAGAATTTTTATTGTTTTAAAAGATAGATAATCCCTTTATTACCCATTTCCCAGTTTTGCATAACTAACACATTTATAATAATATACTTTCAACCTCTGTGATTATCTTGTATCTAAGCCTCTGCAAACTGCCCCTTTTTTCAGTTCTTTTGACTAGCCAATCAGTGCCTGCTCCCAGATAACTTTTCGTGCACGAGCACAGTGTTATCTATATGAAATACGTGAACTAACACCCTCTAGTGGTGAAAAACTATTAAAATGCAATCTGAAAGAGGTGGGCTTCAAGGTCTAAGAAATTAGCATATGAACCTCCTAAGTTAAGCTTTCAACTAAGAATACCAAAAGAACAAAGCAAAATTGGTGATAAAAGTAAATTGGAAAATTGTTTAAAACTACATGCTCTATCTGAATCATGAAAGTTTATTTTGGCCTAGACTGTCCCTTTAACGCACCGCAAACAACTGCAAACAGTCCATTTGCACAACCGCAAACTCCCCATTTGCACAAGGTTGGATACCAAGCTAGCCATGTCCTGTTCCTTGTCCTCACTGATGTCATTGAAGGTGTCTTCCTCCACCCAGCCACGTACAACACCAAGGGTCCCCGAAAGGTGACAACAAGCCCCCTGGGACGCCTGCTGTGTTTGGTCTTCCACCTCCTCAAAGCCACCTTCCTCCTCTGACTCCTCTTCTTCAGACTCCTCTCTCTGCGTTGCCTCTCTCTGCGTTATTATAAGGTGTGTTAAGTAGTACTATTCCTATCAGTTTAATCCCTGTTACGTCCCCTATCAGGGGACGTGTATATGGCATCGATTTTAGGAACCGGGAGATAGAAAAAGATGCTTGGTCGGACCTCCTACTTCAAATTTGGGGCACTGCGCGTGCAATCTAATGTGCCACCAGATAGGAGTGGTGTGTTAAGTAGTACTATTCCTATCAGTTTAATCCCTGTTATGTGCCTTTTTTTTGGTTTGGTTTTTGAAGCCACAGTGCAGCACCAGAGGCCAGAAAAATTAGGCATGTACACATGCCTGAAAAATTTGGTATTGTTGCAGCCGCTGCTGTAGCAGCCGCCAGAAAAATTGATGTTTGTTTCCCAGACAGAAAGTGCCCTAAAACTTTGCGGCTTGAACCCTAGTTGGTGGCGGATAAGTCACGCAAGTCATCCGGCATTCAGAGATAAAATACAGCAGCATGTGGACCATTTTTAGCCCAGGGCAGCTCATCTCATCAGGCCTTTTTTAGTCGAATGTATCGCCCACTGTCAGTCCCTTCGGGATCCATAGCTCAGGCCACAGGTCAAGCCTGCACACCCAGTAGTCAAGGGGTTCATCGCTCCTCAGAGTGTCGATATCTGCAGTTGAGGCGAGGTAGTCTGCTACCTGTCCGTCGAGTCGTTCTCTGAGGGTGGACCCCGAAGGGCTGTAGCGATGCGTAGGACTTAAAAAGCTCTGCATGTCCTCCATCAACAACACGTCTGTAAAGCGTCCTGTCCTTGCCGGCGTGGTCATGGGAGTAGGATTACTTTCACCTCTTCCCCTATTAGATTCCCGTTGTGCTCTGACTTCACCCTTATACGCTGTGTAAAGCATACTTTTTAATTTATTTTGGAACTGCTGCATCCTTTCCGACTTGCGGTAATTCGGTAACATTTCAGGCACTTTATGCTTATACCGGGGGTCTAGTAGCGTGGACACCCAGTACAGGTCGTTCTCCTTCAGCCTTTTTATACGAGGGTCCCTCAACAGGGACGACAGCATGAAAGACCCCATTTGCACAAGGTTGGATGCCAAGCTACTCATGTCCCGTTCCTCATCCGCAGTGATCTCACTGAAGGTATGTTCTTCCCCCCAGCCACGTACAACACCACGAGTACCAGATAGGTGACAACGAGCACCCTGGGATGCCTGTTGTGGTTGGTCTTCCTCCTCCTCCTCCTCCTCAAAGCCACATTCCTCCTCTGACTCCTCTTCCTCACAATCCTCTTCCAGCGTTGCCGCAGGTCCAGCAAGCGATGCTGATAAGGCTGTTTCAGGTGGTGATGGTGACCACAACTCTTCCTCTTCACGCTCATCTACGGCATGATCCAGCACTCTTCACAGGGCACGCTCCAGGAAGAAAACAAATGGTATGATGTCGCTGATGGTGCCTTCGGTGCGACTGACTAGGTTTGTCACCTCCTCAAAAGGACGCATGAGCCTACAGGCATTGCGCATGAGTGTCCAGTAACGTGGCAAACAAATTCCCAGCTCCGCAGAGGCTGTCCTAGCACCCTGGTCATACAAATAGTCGTTAACGGCTAATTCTTCTTGGATCAGGCGGTTGAACATTAGGAGTGTTGAATTCCAACGTGTCGGGCTGTCGCAAATCAAGCGCCTCACTGGCATGTTGTTTCGCCGCTGGATATCTGAAAAGTGTGCCATGGCCGTGTAGGAACGCCTGAAATGGACACACACCTTCCTGGCCTGCTTGAGGACGTCCTGTAAGCCTGGGTACTTATGCACAAAGCATTGTACGATCAGATTACACACATGTGTCATGCATGGCACATATGTCAACTTGCCCAAATTCAATGCCGCCACCAAATTTCTTCCGTTGTCACTAACCACTTTGCCGATCTCCAGTTGGTGCGGAGTCAGCCACTGATCCACCTGTGCATTCAGGGCGGACAGGAGTGCTGGTCCGGTGTGACTCTCTGCTTTCAGGCAAGTCAACCCCAAGACGGCGTGACACTGCCGTATACGGGATGTGGAATAGTACCTGGGGAGCTGGGGGAGTGCCGTTGATGTGGAGCAAGATGCAGCAGCAGAAGAGGACTCAGCTGAGGAGGTTATGGAAGAGGATGGAGTAGGAGGAGTAGAGGAGGTGGCAGCAGGCCTGCCTGCAAGTCGTGGCGGTGTCACCAACTCCTCTGCAGAGCCACGCATTCCATGCTTGGCAGCCATCAGCAGGTTTACCCAATGCGCAGTGTAGGTGATATACCTGCCCTGACCATGCTTTGCAGACCAGGTATCAGTGGTCAGATGGACCCTTGCCCCAACACTGTGTACCAGACATGCCATTACTTCCTTTTGCACAATCGAGTACAGGTTGGGGATTGCCTTTTGTGCAAAGAAATTTCGGCTGGGTACCTTCCACTGCTGTGTCCCAATAGCTACAAATTTTTTGAACGCCTCAGACTCCACCAGCTTGTATGGTAAAAGCTGGCAGGCTAAGAGTTCAGTCAAGCCAGCTGTCAGATGCCGGGCAAGGGGGTGACTTTGTGACATTGGCTTCTTACGCTCAAACATGTCCTTGACAGACACCTGACTGTGGTCAGATGAGCAGGAACTGGTCAAGGCGAGACACGGAGTGTCGGATGGTTGAGAGGGGGCAAGGAGGACAGCAGTGGTTGACGTGGCTGAAGATGCTGGACTCATGTGTTGATCCCATAGGCGTTTGTGATGTGCGATCATGTGCCTTCGCAAAGCAGTTGTACCTAGGTGGGTGTTGGACTTCCCACGACTCAGTTTCTTTTGGCACAGGTTGCAAATGGCATCGCTGTTGTCAGAGGCAGACACACAAAAAAAATGCCACACTGCTGAGCTCTGCAATGACGGCATTCTGGTGGTGGCAACAGCATGCGTTGATTGGCGTGCTGTCTGGCTGACCCTGGGTGCCGATGCATGCTGTCTGACTGTGCCACTAGCTCCTTGCGACGACCTCCCCCTCCTTCCAACTCGTCTCCTCCTCCTCTCTGTCTCCCCATCTGAACTTTCCCCCTCTTCTTCTTCTCTTCTAGCGGGCACCCACGTGACATCCACGGACGCATCGTCATCATCAACCGCTTCACTTGTATCTGACAACTCAACAAAGGAAGCAGCAGCGGGTACAACATCATCATCATCACACCGTACGTCCATGTGTGTAATGCTGCCTGACTGAGACATATCCCTGTTATCTACATCCTCTGGCAATAATGGTTGCGTATCACTATCACTCATTTCTTCCAACTGATGTGTAAATAACTCCTCTGACAGATCAAGTGAAGCGGCTGTGGTGCTAGTGTTGGTGGTGGCGGCAGGCGGTGAGCGGTAACTTGAGAGGTGCCTGAAGCTAAGCTGGAGGAGGATGGTGCGTCAAGGTTCCGAGCGGAAGCTGTAGAAGATTGGGTGTCCTGTGTTAGCCAGTCAACTATGTCCTCAGAACTGTTCGAGTTCGGGGTACGTGGCCTCTGAACACTGGGCATTATTCTAGGGCCAAAGGGAATCACAGCACCACGAACACGACGGCCCCTGCGGGGTGGCCTGCCTCTGCCTGTCATTTTTTTTCCGATTAGTGGTACTATGCGTGCAAGCTACTGTGACAACAGATATGAGTGGCACTGTGCACTGGCAGAAGTTGGCAGAGTAGACGCTGTAGGCCTGACACACACGCTTGCAGACAACTAACTGCTATTCAATCTATTACAGTCAACACATGTGAAGGAAACTGACTGCTATTATTTCACAGTCAAAAAAGTGTTGTTTTTTTTAAATATACACTACTGTTACACCAGATATGAGTTGCACTGGGGTGACAATGTGCCCTGGCAGGCAGGCACTGAAACGCACACGTGTGAAGGAAACTGACTGCTATTATTTAACACAGTCAAAAAAGTGTTGTTTTTTTTAAATGTACACTACTGTTACACCAGATATGAGTTGCACTGGGGTGACACTGTGCCCTGGCAGGCAGGCAGGCACTGAAACGCACACTTGTGAAGGAAACTGACTGCTATTATTTAACACAGTCAAAAAAGTGTTGTTTTTTTTAAATCTACACTACTGTTACACCAGATATGAGTTGCACTGGTGTGACACTGTGCCCTGGCAGGCCCTGAAACGCACACGTGTGAAGGAAACTGACTGCTATTATTTCACAGTCAAAAAAGTGTTTTTTTTTTTAATCTACACTACTGTTACACCAGATATGAGTTGCACTGGGGTGACACTGTGCCCTGGCAGGCAGGCACTGAAACGCACACGTGTAAAGGAAACTGACTGCTATTATTTAACACAGTCAAAAAAGTGTTTTTTTTTTTTAAATCTACACTACTGTTACACCAGATATGAGTTGTACTGGGGTGACACTGTGCCCTGGCAGGCAGGCCCTGAAATGCACACGTGTGAAGGAAACTGACTGCTATTATTTAACACAGTCAAAAAAGTGTTTGTTTGTTTTTAAATCTACACTACTGTTACACCAGATATGAGTTGCACTGGGGTGACACTGTGCCCTGGCAGGCCCTGAAACGCACACGTGTGAAGGAAACTGACTGCTATTATTTCACAGTCAAAAAAGTGTTGTTTTTTTTAAATCTACACTACTGTTACACCAGATATGAGTTGCACTGGGGTGACACTGTGCCCTGGCAGGCAGGCACTGAAACGCACACGTGTGAAGGAAACTGACTGCTATTATTTAACACAGTCAAAAAAGTGTTGTTTTTTTTAAATCTACACTACTGTTACACCAGATATGAGTGGTGGCACTGGGCAAGTGGGCACAGTATACGCTGTGAGCCTGACACACACGCTGGCAGGCAGGCAACTGCATTTAGATTACACAGTGGAAAAAAAAAAAGCAGACTGATGTTCTAGCCCTTAAAAAAGGGCTTTTTGGGGTGCTGTCCTTACAGGAGAGATCAGATGAGTCCTTCAGGACTGTAGTGGACACTGAATACACTAGCCTAGCTATCGATTTCCCTATTAAATCAGCAGCAGCTACACTGTCCCTCCTCTCTCTAAGAATGCAGTTTCCAAATGAATCTAAAATGGATGCTGTCCAGGAAGTAGGAGGGTCTGGGAGGGAGGGTCTGCTGCTGATTGGCTGGAATGTGTCTGCTGACTGTGAGGTACAGGGTCAAAGTATTACTCAATGATGACGAATAGGGGGCAGATCGAACATCGCATATGTTCGCCCGCCGCGGCGAACGCGAACAAGCTATATTCGCCGGGAACTATTCGCCGGGGAACTATTCACGACATCACTAACAATTAGGCTAAAAGAGGCTGCTGCTAGGTGGTAACTCACCATAGAACAAACTATTGAGCTGTTGTTCATTCCTGGTTGAACGCTTCTCTTTTTGTTTAATAGTGCTTGTATAATGCCCTCAAGGCAGGGGTGTAACTTTAAGGGACAGTTCACCCAAAAAAAATCCCATTTAAATTGTTCCCAAGGATCCATTTTACCTGCTAGAGTGTATTCATTTGTTTACAAGTAGCTCCTTTACCCCTATTTTGTCCTTTGAAATAGCTGATTTAGCTTGTGGTTTCCCAACCTATACTGAAAGTTTTGATACTGGAGTCTCAGCTATTGAATAACCTAAGTAAACACAGCCAGCAGGAAAAGTTACACTCTCAGTGGAGTGCAGGTTAGTTAAGTAATAAAATGATAATTTTCCATTGTTCTCTCAATGTATTGAGCTTTAGTTTTCCAGAAGAATATAAGATAAGGAAGCAAGCAAGTGTGTGTACACAAAGTGATAAGATAATGAGATATGATATCACTCTACATCACTCTACAGAGACAGCAATTGTCAAGGTTACCAATGACCTACTTACAGCAAAATCCAAAGGCCACTTCTCTCTGCTTATCCTCCTTGACCTGTCTGCAGCCTTTGACACTGTTGACCACCCTCTTCTGCTCCAAACCCTCCAATCCTTCGGCATCTGTGACACAGCTCTCTCGTGGTTCTCTTCCTATCTGACTAACCATACATTTAGTGTAGCCTTCTCCGGAGCATCCTCTGCCCCATTACCACTTTCTGTTGGGGTACCTCAAGGCTCTGTACTTGGTCCCCTTCTCTATAAAATCTACACGTCGTCACTAGGTTCCTTAATAAAGTCCCATGGGTTTCAATACCATTTGTATGCCGATGACACCCAAATCTACCTCTCTGCACCAAACCTACCTCCTTCCTTACTAACCCGTGTCACTAACTGTCTTTCTCACATCTCATCTTGGATGTCCTCTCACTACCTTAAGCTAAATCTCTACAAAACTAAACTCCTTATTTTTCCCCCTTCTTCCAATGTCTCCACCCCCAAAATTTCTATAACTGTTGATAATTCCATCATTACCCCTACCCCGCACGCCCGATGTCTTGGGGTCACACTTGACTCAGATCTTTCCTTCACTCCTCACATTCAGTCCTTGGCTAAAGCCTGCCGCTTCCATCTTAAAAACATCGCTAAAATTAGACATTTCCTTACACAAGATACAACCAAGATTTTAATCCACTCTCTCATCCTTTCCTGCCTCGACTACTGCAATTCTGTCCTCTCTGGTCTACCTAGCTGCCACATAGCTCCTTTACAATCCATTATGAATGCCTCTGCCAGGCTCATCTTCCTTACTCGTCGCTCTTCATCTGCTGCACCTCTCTGCCAATCCCTTCACTGGCTTCCGCTTGCCTCTAGGATTAAAAATAAAATCCTCACCCTGACATATAAAGCTCTCAACTGCACTGCTCCCCCCTACATCTCAGAACTTGTCTCTAGATACTCTCCCTCCCGTCCCCTTGATCAGCTCAGGATCTCCTCCTCTCCTCCTCTCTTGTTACTTCCTCACATTCACGTTTACAGGACTTCTCCAAGCTGGCCCCCATCTTGTGGAATTCCCTGCCTCGCTCCATAAGACTCTCCCCTAGTTTTTACAGCTTTAAGCACTCCCTAAAAACTCTACTATTCAGGGATGCATACAACCAACACTAACCTTCCCTAACGCCATTGCTTTCCCCTTGAACCCCTTAGAATGTAAGCCTATGGGCCCAGCTGTTTACAGATCGCTTCATAAGAGCCGACTACAACAGTGAAACTCTCGGCAGGGCCCTCTACCCACTTGACCCCTACAAAAGCTATCCTGTACACTGACTATGTTTACAGTGCTGCGGAATCTGTTGGCGCTCTACAAATACCTGATAATAAATAATAATAATAAATAATAACCTGAAGCGCAACCCATTGTAATAGGCTGTGGTTTAAAAGCACAAAACCAGTTACTTCATATACACAAATAAACCTGAAAATGCAATTTCTCATACATTTTATAATCTGCAGCTGGTATAACAAGTCATTAAAAATACATTGATATAAAAACAATTTTACAGTTTACTGTCCGTTTAACAGGGGTCTCAAAGGTCTAAATTAAGACCGGGGCCCCACCTCTAAGGGGCCCATTTGTCCCTACAATAAGTAGTGGCATTGCTACAGGGTGGCCTGGTGGGACCCAGACTCCATCTGCTTCTGGTATGGCCCCTCTGTATGGATTTGCCTTAAAAATATGTGTCATGTCCATGCGCAGGATTGAACCTCAGACTTCTGTTGCTCTAGGTTCTCTCTCAGCCTGTTGCTCTGGCTCTGCACAACTGGAGGTCTCTGGCTCAGGCTGAGAGTTTCTTTGTTCTGCTACCTGCACTGGCTAGCTCTCTGGCTCCACCTGCTTGACAGCTGCAGGTAGTTTCTCAATCAGCACTGCTACATAAGGCAGCCTCACATACCACTCCCTGCCCTGACATTGTGGTTTACACTCTGTTTGTGCCTCTGACCTGTTGTCTCCTGAACTCTGTTTTGGATCTCCCCTGTGTTTAGGCAAAGGATCAGACAGCGTCTTTAGTAAATTCAACTTGGCTTTTTTTTCTGTCTATTCTTCTGGATACTCCCTGTGTTTGGTGATTGATCAGACTGCTTTCTGGTATCTGACCCTCGACTTGTCTTCAGACTATTCTCTTGTTTCCAACCTGTCACAGCTTCCAGTATATTCAGTGTCACCAACCTGTCCGGCAAAGGATCAGACAGCGTCTTTAGTAAATTCAACTTGGCTTTTTTTTCTGTCTATTCTTCTGGATACTCCCTGTGTTTGGTGATTGAACAGACTGCTTTCTGGTATCTGACCCTCGACTTGTCTTCAGACTATTCTCTTGTTTCCAACCTGTCACAGCTTCCAGTATATTCAGTGTCACCAACCTGTCCGGTATCCTGCTTCAGTACCTAGCCCTGCAGAGGGCACCTGACAAACACTGGTATCCTGCTTCAGTACCCAAGCTCTGCAAAGGGCATCTGTCAAGCACCTGTATCCTGCTTCAGTACCCAAGCCCTATCTTCGGCCTCAAGTGGGCACACCTGTCTTCGGGCTGAAGTAGGCACTCTTGTTTTGAGCCTTAGAGTGGGCACTCCTGTCTTCAGCCTTATAGTGGCCACTCCAGTCTCGGCCTTAATAGTGGGCACTCCAGTCTCGGCCTTAGAGAGGGCACACCATTCTCAGACTTAGAGAGAGCACTCCTGCCTTTGGCCCAAGGGTGCACTCCAGTCCTTGGCTCCCTAATGTGGGCACTCCAGTTCCTGGTCCTAAAGTGGGCCCTCCTGTTTCTGCTCCTAGAGAGGAGTTCCTGTGTGGACGTTACTGCTGTCCAATCCTGCTTCCCGTATCCAAGTCTCCCATTCCTGTACAAGAAAACTTGCCTATTCACTCAATCACGCCTAAAAGGGGTCGTTCCGCTAACAAGTCTATTCTTCTGGCCCCTTTTATAGAAGAAGACAGCCTTAAAAGGACAGTCTACAATATAATTTTTATTGTTTTAAAATATAGATAATTCCTTTATTACCCATTCCTCAGTTTTGCATAACCAACACCTATATTAATATACGTTTTACCTCTGTGATTACCTTGTATCTAAGCATCTTTTGACAGCCCCCTGATCACATGACTGTGACGATTTAAAATCTATTGAGCTGCATTTAGTGCCGTGTTGTGCTAACTCTTAAATAACTTTGCGGGCGCGAACACATTGTTATCTTTATGGCCCACATGAACTGTCTCCTGTTTTGAAAAGCAAATACAAAAGC
The DNA here is from genome assembly GCF_027579735.1 of Bombina bombina. Lineage (NCBI taxonomy): Eukaryota > Metazoa > Chordata > Amphibia > Anura > Bombinatoridae > Bombina > Bombina bombina. Next base: position 117,095,733 of record NC_069501.1, on the reverse strand, counting down.
ATGTGATTAAGAGGACGTCAATAGAGCCTTTGAAACAAGCAGAAATTTAGAGATTTAAATGTTATAAAGTTTATTAATCTAACAATGTTGGTTGTGCAAAGCTGGGGAATGGGTAGTAAAGGCATTATCTATCTTTTTAAAAAATAAAAATTTTTGTGTAGACTGTCCCTTTAAGTCTGACACCATGAGCATGACAATATGGGGCAGATTTCCAAGATGGCTGTCACAGTGCTGCTGTACATAAAAGCCTGTCACCTTATTTGGAGCTCCTCTTGCTCTTATGTGGCTGTCATCTCAGCTTCTGTTGATTGCAAACAGCCAGATAGGGCACTGTTGAAATGGGGGTCCTCAGCACAACCATTGCCCAGAGGTCCACTGAGGTCTAGTTACATCCCTGCCTTATGGAAGAAAGCACTCTGTTCCTCACATGATCAGTAAAAGAAAATGTATTTAACTGTATACAAACAGGTGTCTTTCACCAAAGAATAATTTCTGCAGGAAATGAGTATCTACAAAATAATAATTATCACCTTCCTCTTTCCATCTCTCTCTACCACCTTTGCATTTTTACCTCATGCTCTTTTATTGTTTCAACATCTGTTCATTTTAATTCATTTTACTGTCTCACTTCCCATCACTCTCCTACACATTTTATGTGTTTTTTTTCTTTCACACACTTTCTCTAATTTACATCTCTCCTCTCCTTTTCTTCTCAATTTTCTTCAAAGTCTTAATTTCTTTTCTTCTTTCTCACTCCCCTTCATATGTCTCACATTTCATGGCTGCATGTACCTTGCATAGACAGAAGTTTGTTCATGCTCAGCTGGTGATGAGTTATAGGTATGTGAGGGGGATCTGTATATAGCTTTAGATTTTCCACATATTTATAAGCACACATGTAGCTTTCAGCTTATATATCTTTAATGCAAAGCACCATCTGGCAATTAGCTAGAATACAAGTGGGGCATTAAGCATGCAATAACCACTTTCGCTTGATTGCGCTACCATTAGCGAGCCACTTTGAAATTACAAGTCCATGGTAATGTTCACTATCTAGAGAAAGGTTAGTGTTGCCGACTTCGCTCTAGCTCAGCCTATACTTTCAATGGATATCACGACTGCGCTAACTTGTGCTGGTATTACAAGTTGAAAGTTATAAGTTGCACTCAAGCGCAAGCTAAAACTGCGCTAGAATATTTAGCACACCTTTAGACCTCAAGTAAACTGCAAGGGTTAAAAAGGTTGCATAAAATACATGGAAAACACATTAAAGTATTATACACATATAAACACTTTTTAATACAAATATCTAATTTTATTATTAAAAAAAAGGTTTTAAAAGGGATATGATATAAACATATAAACACATAAATACACATGTATACCTTTATATATACATATATATATATATATATATATATATATATATATATATATATATATATATATATATATATATATACAGTATATATACTTTTAGGCCCAGACAAATATAGAAATATATATTTTAAAATAAAAAGAACATTTTCTCCTATGTAAAGAACATTGGAATTTAAAGTATTCATAACTATTTTCGGGTTTAGCGGTGCCGAGTTAGCGCACAAGCAATAAGTGATAGATTTTCAAACAGCGAGCCCCATAGAAGTCTAGGGGAGAAGAAGTTAGCTTGGTCGCAATATCGCAACCCCTAAAGTTAGCGCTCCTTGGACTTTTGCTCTCTCATTAACTTTTTATTTTTAACTTGTAATATGCAAGCAGGCACTAACATTTTATTTTGAGAGGAGTTAAGCAGCAAGCAAAAAATGTAGTTAGCGCACCACTTGTAATTTAGCCCTTTGTGTTTGTAAATAGCATTTCTTATAGGCAAATGGACGTCAAAATTGAACTTATGATTCAGAGAGAGTTCACAATTAAAAAAAAATTCTAATTAACATCTGTAATCAAGTGAAGTTTGAACAAAACAAGAGAAAAAATGTACATTTAATAACAGAAATAAGTTGGATAGTGTTTTTGAAATTGTGTGCTCAATTTGAATCATAAAAGTTTAATTGTGACTTCTGTGTCTCTTTAAACGCACATCTAACAACAATATAAATGATAGCTGATTGTTCTGAGCATGTTAGAAGATTAATTGGTTGGAGCATGTCATTTTAGCACTATTGACTCCACAAAGTCTATGGGCTAGATAAGGGGTCAGCAAACCTTGGGCCCCCAGATGTTTTGGAACTACATTTCCCATGATACCGAGACCCTCTTTAGGCTGTCTAAGCATCATGGAAAATGTAGTTCCAAAACATCTGGGGGCCCAAGGTTGCTGACCCCTGGAATAGATTACAAGTGAGCGATACCGTGTTTTTGCAAGCCTTTTTAATTGCGCTATTACAAGCTGAGCGAAATTGCACTAGCGCTAGCACCATTTACACTTCAATCCTTACCGCAATCTCAGAGCTGTGGTTAACTGTTTTCTGGAACAAAAAAGTTGCAGAAAACACATAAAAAATACATTACAAGGTACAGTTACACTCATATTAACACTTTCTAATAAAAATTATTTTGTAAAAATATTGCACACAAAAGTTATAAGGGATCAAAGATATGAGATCTCGGGTGTTAGAAAAAAACCCAATTTTTTTAACTTGTAATACGAATGCAACCCGACTAGCGCAAAAAGCTTAAAGGGACAGTCTAGTCCAAAATAAACTTTCATGATTCAGATAGAGACTCTCATTTTAAAATGTTTCCAATTTACTTCTATCACCAATTTTGCTTTGTACTCTTGGTATTCTTAGTTGAAAGCTAAACCTAGGAGGTTCATATGCTAATTTCTAAGCCCTTGAAGGCCGCCTCTTCTCTCAGGGCATTTTGAAAGTTTTTCACCACTAGAGCGTGTTAGTTCATGTGTGTCATTTAGATAACACTGTGCTCATGCATATGCAGATCCAGTGAGCCAGCTCTAATTGGCTAAAATGGATGTCTGTCAAAAGAACTGAAATAAGGGGGCAGTTTGTAGAGGCCTAGGTAATCACATAGGTAAAAAGTGTATTTATATAACTGTGTTGGTTATGCAAAACTAGGGAATGGGTAATAAAGGGATTATCTATCTTTTTTAACAAAGAAAATTCTGGTGTAGACTGTCCCTTTAAATCTAGCGGAATTTTCGCAATCGCAAAAAAAATACTGCGCCACTTGTAATCTATATGTTTTACCCCTGCAAGGTGGTTTTGATTGGCTGGTTTGTGCAAATGCTGCTGTTGATTATCTCAGGTGCCAAGCAGTACTTTAAGTAAGTGTTTAACCCCTTTGCGGGGTTGGTAGTAATAAAATGACCTTATCTAACAAATGACAGCATGTACTTTTTTCACTATAATGTAACTTTTTTTTATTAAAAGTCTCTTGTTACAAGTTACAAGTCTATAGAGTTTCTTAAAGGGTCACTGAACCCAAATTTTTTCTTTCATGATTCAGATAGAGCATGCGATTGTAAGCAACTTTCTAATTTACTCTTATTATCAAATTTTCTTCATTCTCTTGGTATCTTTATTTGAAAAGCAAGAATGTTTAGATGCCGGCCCATTTTTGGTGAGCAACCTGGGTAAATTCACCCACCAATAAACATGATGCCTTCTTTTTCAAATAAAGATAGCAAGAGAACGAAGAAAAATTGATAATAAGAGTAAATTAGAAAGTTGCTTAAAATTGCATGCTCTATCTGAATCACGAAAGAAAGAAAAAAATGTGGGTTTAGTGTCCCTTTAACAAATGATTTCTCACATGGGAACATTAGGAGTTGCACCATAAACTGCTTCATAGCACCTCCTCAGTACACACCACTATGCCAAGCACCTCCTCCGTACACATCACTATGCCAAGCACCTCCTCAGTACACACCACTATGCCAAGCAGATCCTCAGTACACATCACTATGCCAAGCAGATCCTCAGTACACACCACTATGCCAAGCACCTCCTCAGTACACACCACTATGCCAAGCAGCTCCTCAGTACACACCACTATGCCAAGCAGCTCTTCAGTACACACCACAATGACAAGCACCTCCTCAGTGCACACCACAATGCCAAGCACCTCCTCAGTACACACCACAATGACAAGCAGCTCCTCAGTACACACCACAATGACAAGCACCTCCTCAGTACACACCACAATTCCAAGCACCTCCTCAGTACACACCACAATGACAAGCAGCTCCTCAGTACACACCACAATGACAAGCACCTCCTCAGTACACACCACAATCCCCAGCAGCTCCTCCGTACACACCACAATGGCAAGCAGCTCTTCTGTACACACCACAATGCCAAGCACCTCCTCAGTACACACCACAATGACAAGCAGCTCCTCAGTACAAACCACAATCCCAAGCAGCTCCTCAGTACACACCACAATGCCAAGCACCTCCTCAGTACACACCACAATCCCAAGCAGCTCCTCAGTACACACCACAATGCCAAGCACCTCCTCAGTACACACCAAAATCCCAAGCACCTCCTCAGTACACACCACAATGCCAAGCAGCTCCTCAGTACACACCACTATGCCAAGCACTTCCTCAGTACACACCACAATGACAAGCAGCTCCTCAGTACACACCACAATCTAAAGCAGCTCCTCAGTACACACCACTATGCTAAGCACCTCCTCAGTACACACCACAATGCCAAGCAAGCAGCTCCTCAGTACACACCACAATGACAGGCATCTCCTCAGTACACACCACAATCCCAAGCAGCTCTTCAGTACACACCACTATGCCAAGCACCTCCTCAGTACACACCACAATGCCAAGCAGCTCCTCAGTACACACCACAATGACAAGCAGCTCATTAGTACACACCACAATGACAAGCACCTCCTCAGTACACACCACAATGCCAAGCAGCTTTTCTGTACACACCACAATGCCAAGCAGCTCCTCAGTACACACCACAATGCCAAGCAGCTCCTCAGTACACACCACAATGCCAAGCAGCTCTTCTGTACACACCACAATGCCAAGCGGCTCCTCAGTACACACCACAATGCCAAGCAGCTCCTCAGTACACACCACAATGCCAAGAAGCTCCTCAGTACACACCACAATGCCAACCAGCTCCTCAGTACACACCACAATGCCAAGCAGCTCCTCAGTACACACCACAATGCCAACCAGCTCCTCAGTACACACCACAATGCCAAGCAGCTCTCCTGTACACACCACAATGCCAAGCAGCTCTTCTGTACACAACACAATGACAAGCACCTCCTCAGTACACACCACAATGCCAAGCACCTCCTCATTACACACCACAATGCCAAGCAGCTCTCCTGTACACACCACAATGCCAAGCAGCTCCTCAGTACACACCACAATGCCAAGCAGCTCTTCAGTACACACCACAATGCCAAGCAGCTCCTCAGTACACACCACAATGCCAAGCAGCTCTTCAGTACACACCACAATGCCATGCAGCTCTTCTGTACACACCACAATGCCAAGCAGCTCTTCAGTACACACCACTATGCAAAGCAGCTCCTCAGTACACACCACAATGCCAAGCAGCTCCTCAGTACACACCACAATGCCAAGCAGCTCTTCAGTACACACCACAATGCCATGCAGCTCTTCTGTACACACCACTATGCAAAGCAGCTCCTCAGTACACACCACAATGCCAAGCAGCTCCTCAGTACACACCACAATGCCAAGCAGCTCTTCAGTACACACCACAATGCCAAGCAGCTCCTCAGTACACACCACAATGCCAAGCAGCTCCTCAGTACACACCACAATGCCATGCAGCTCTTCTGTACACACCACAATGCCAAGCAGCTCTTCAGTACACACCACTATGCAAAGCAGCTCCTCAGTACACACCACAATGCCAAGCAGCTCCTCAGTACACACCACAATGCCAAGCAGCTCTTCAGTACACACCACAATGCCAAGCAGCTCCTCAGTACACGCCACAATGCCAAGCAGCTCTTCTGTATACACCACAATGCCAAGCAGCTCCTCAGTACACACCACAATTCCAAGCAGCTCCTCAGTACATACCACAATGCCAAGCAGCTCTTCTGTATACACCGCAATGCCAAGCAGCTCCTCAGTACACACCACAATGCCAAGCAGCTCCTCAGTACATACCACAATGCCAAGCAGCTCTTCTGTACACACCACAATGCCAAGCAGCTCCTAAGTACACACCACAATGCCAAGCAGCTTTTCAGTACACACCACAATGCCAAGCAGCCCCTACATACACACCACAATGCCAAGCAGCTCCTCAGTACACACCACAATGCCAAGCAGCTCCTCAGTACACAACACAATGCCAAGCAGCTCTTCAGTACACACCACAATTCCAAGCAGCTCCTCAGTACACACCACAATGCCAAGCAGATCCTCAGTACACACCACAATGCCAAGCAGCTCCTCAGTACACACCACAATGCCAAGCAACTCTTCAGTACACACCACAATGCCAAGAAGCTCCTCAGTACACACCACAATGCCAAGCAGCTCTTCAGTACACACCACAATGCCAAGCAGCTCCTCAGTACACACCACAATGCCAAGCAGCTCCTCAGTACACACCACAATGCCATGCAGCTCTTCTGTACACACCACAATGCCAAGCAGCTCTTCAGTACACACCACTATGCAAAGCAGCTCCTCAGTACACACCACAATGCCAAGCAGCTCCTCAGTACACACCACAATGCCAAGCAGCTCTTCAGTACACACCACAATGCCAAGCAGCTCCTCAGTACACGCCACAATGCCAAGCAGCTCTTCTGTATACACCACAATGCCAAGCAGCTCCTCAGTACACACCACAATTCCAAGCAGCTCCTCAGTACATACCACAATGCCAAGCAGCTCTTCTGTATACACCGCAATGCCAAGCAGCTCCTAAGTACACACCACAATGCCAAGCAGCTTTTCAGTACACACCACAATGCCAAGCAGCCCCTACATACACACCACAATGCCAAGCAGCTCCTCAGTACACACCACAATGCCAAGCAGATCCTCAGTACACAACACAATGCCAAGCAGCTCTTCAGTACACACCACAATTCCAAGCAGCTCCTCAGTACACATCACAATGCCAAGCAGATCCTCAGTACACACCACAATGCAAAGCAGCTCCTCAGTACACACCACAATGCCAAGCAGCTCCTCAGTACACACCACAATGCCAAGCAACTCTTCAGTACACACCACAATGCCAAGAAGCTCCTCAGTACACACCACAATGCCAAGCAGCTTTTCAATACACACCACAATGCCAAGCAGCTCTTCAGTACACACCACAATGCCAAGCAGCTCTTCTGTACACACCACAATGCCAAGCACCTCTTCAGTACACACCACAATTCCAAGCAGCTCCTCAGTACACACCACAATGCCAAGCAGATCCTCAGTACACACCACAATGCAAAGCAGCTCCTCAGTACACACCACAATGCCAAGCAACTCTTCAGTACACACCACAATGCCAAGAAGCTCCTCAGTACACACCACAATGCCAAGCAGCTTTTCAATACACACCACAATGCCAAGCAGCTCTTCAGTACACACCACAATGCCAAGCAGCTCCTCAGTACACACCACAATGCCAAGCAACTCCTCAGTACACACCACAATGCCAAGCAGCTCCTCAGTACACACCACAATGCCAAGCACCTCTTCAGTACACACCACAATGCCAAGCAGCTCCTCAGTACACACCACAATGCCAAGCAGCTCCTCAGTACACACCACTATGCCAAGCACTTCCTCAGTACACACCACAATGCCAAGCACCTCCTCAGTACACACCACAATGCCAAGCAGCTCCTCAGTACACACCACAATGCCAAGCAGCTCTTCAGTACACACCACAATGACAAGCACCTCCTCAGTACACACCACAATGCCAAGCAGCTCCTCAGTACACACCACAATGCCAAGCAGCTCCTCAGTACACACCACAATGCCAAGCAGCTCCTCAGTACACACCACAATGCCAAGCAGCTCTTCAGTACACACCACAATGCCAAGCAGGTCTTTAGTACACACCACAATGACAAGCACCTCCTCAGTACACACCACAATGCCAAGCAGCTCCTCAGTACACACCACAATGCCAAGAAGCTCTTCAGTACACACCACAATGCCAAGAAGCTCTTCAGTACACACCACAATGACAAGCAGCTCTTCAGTACATACCACAATGCCAAGCAGCTCCTCAGTACACACCACAATTTCAAGCAGCTCCTCAGTACACACCACAATGCCAAGCAGCTCCTCAGTACACACCACTATGTAAAGCACTTCCTCAGTACACACCACAATGCCAAGCAGCTCTTCAGTACACACCACAATGCCAAGCAGCTCTTCAGTACACACCACAATCCCAAGCAGCTCCTCAGTACACACCACAATGCCAAGCAGCTCTTCAGTACACACCACAATGCCAAGCAGCTCCTCAGTACACACTACAATGCCAAGCAGCTCTTCAGTTCAGTGTGCGGGGAACATCATAAAAAAGTACGTAAAAGTGGTTATTAAATAGTGATTGAATAGAGAGAATAAACCTATTATAAAAGTGTATACGCTGTAGCTCTTAAAATGAAAGGTTTGTCCTGTAGGGCAGTGTTTCTCAATCGTGGTCCTCAAGTACCCCAACAGACCAGGTTTTTTATTATAGCTGAACTAGAATTCAGGCGAAATAATCAGCTGATGGGTGAGAGCAGGTTAGTAACTGGTGTAAGGAATAGAAATTCTATACTCTAATAAACTTCTCTGATGATGGCAAGTTCTTAGGGTTAAGCTCTTAACCCCTTAACGAACAGCACCGTACCCTATACCGCGCTGGTTGTTATGCCCTTAAGGACCATTGTTGTACCCTGTATGACGCTGCAGTCCTGGGCTTCTCTCTGCCGCAATCTCACTAAAAGTAGCAAGATCGAGCTATTTCTGCATGCCCCACAAATGGGGCACTACAGAAATAGAGTTACAGAGTTACCGATGCAGAGAGGGCCACTACACTTTGTTAAAATAAAGTGTAGAGCGGTGTTCAGCGGCAGTCAGTGGGATGGAGGGAGGAGGGGGAAGCAGGGAGAGGGGTTCCTATAGTAAGAAAGTGGGGTAGAGGGTGGGAAAGCGATCTAGGAGGGGGATGGTAATGAGTGGGGCAGCTACACTACAGGAGAAAAAAGTTTTTTTTGTTGTTGAAATAAATAAAATTTACAGCAAACTGGGTACTGGCAGACAGCTGCCAGTACATAAGATAATGGCTAATAGGTAGAGGGGGGAGGTTTAGAGAGCTATTTAAGGGGGAACAAAAAATATTTTATTTAAAAAAAAAAAAAAAAGTTTATTTTCATACTGGCAGACTTTCTGCCAGTACTTAAGATGGGAGTGACAATTGGGGGTGGGGGAGGAAAGAGACCTGTTTAAGAGGGATCAATTAGGGATCAGGGGGTGGGAAGTATCAGGTGGGAGGGTAATCTCTACACTAAAGCTAAAATTAACCCTACAAGCTACCTAATTAACCCCTTCACTGCTGGTCATAATACAAGTGTGGTGCTCATCTGCAATTAGTGGCCTTCTAATTACCAAAAAGCAATGCCAAAGCCATATATGTCTGCTATTTCTGAACAAAGGGGATCCCAGAGAAGCATTTACAACAGTTTGTGTCATGATTGCACAAGCTGTTTGTAAATAATTTCAGTGAGAAACCTAAAGTTTGTGAAAAGTTAACCATTTTTTTTATTTGATCGTATTTGGAGATGATATGGTGGCATGCATATATCAAAATGGGCCTATATCAATACTTTGGGTTGTCTACTAAAAAAAATATATATATAGTTTTGATAGGTAAATATATAAAAAAGCTCTATTTCTGTTTAAATGTAGTGATGGCAAAAATGCTAAAAATGCTCTGGTCTTTTTTAAGTCTGAAATGCCCGTTCCTTAAGGGGTAAACCATTCACCTGCAAAAGAAGGCTGCAATGACATGAATTATAATGCATTGGAGCCCCTAAACACAGTCAAGGGGCTAAGGGCCTGATATTGAAAAACTCACCAGCATGGAGAGAAATCACACAACATCTTTGGGATTTTTTTTAGTCCTTATATTATAATATAGGAGTCTCACCTTCACATAAACACTACATAAAGAAATAAACATGTTTTAAAAGAAAATGTGTATTTCTAATTTTTCTTTGAGGGGCCTCGTTGTACTAACGAGACTTCTTCGGTCATCTTGCCTGAGCGGGGAGCTTTATAGCATCAGACCCTTAGAGAGGAGTGACAGTAAAGTTGAAGTGCTGATGTCACTCACATAACTGTACACACTGTGTTGATGTTTCTCAGCAAACCCTTATCTCAAATAAATAATACTGTGTACTGTATAATTTATGTGTGTACCCAAGAGCGGGTAATGCCACATTTGCTTTAAAAGATATAATTTACACAATGCTTTAATAATCGCCCTTTATTTAACAATAATCTGACAACATTGTGTTACACAAAAATATAAAGTATTAATATAAAGGTATTGAGCAACTGCTGGTACACTTATCTTATTGAATTTAATTAAACTGTGGCAGTTAAAAAAAGGGAAGGCATTTTTATACCGATCATGTCCGCCAGACATCAATAAATGCCGACAGCATACGCTGTAGGCATTTATCATTGCACAATGCCGCCCCCTGCAGATTTGCGGCCAATCGGGGCTGTCAATCCGATCGTATAAGATCGGGCAGATTGATGTCCGCAGCCTCAGAGGCAGCGCGGAAACAGGGGTATATGGCCCCATTCGGGCCGTGATAAATCGCCCCCCAAGAGTCTAGATAGTTCAGGACACAGAGTGCCTGGCAGTTATTTTTAAAGTTAGCAGGTTTATATTTTAGTTTGAGCAGTAAATATGTATTTTTAATAGTTATATATTAATGCTTACACTGAAATTACAGAAAGAGACTTGTAATGTGCATAGCATATGCATTAGAATGTGTACAGTCCTGGCCAAAAGTTTTGAGAATGACACAAATATTAATTTTCACATAGTCTGCTGCTTTAGTGTTTTTAGACATTTTTGTCAGATGTTACTATAGTATACTGAAGTATAATTACAAGCATTTCATAAGTGTCAAAGGCTTTTATTGACAATTACATTAAGTTTATGGAAAGAGTCAATATTTGCAGTGTTGACCCTTCTTTTTCAAGACCTCTGCAACTCGCCCTGGCATGCTGTCAATTAACTTCTGGGCCACATCCTGACTGATGGCAGCCCATTCTTGCATAATCAATGCTTGGAGTTTGTCAGAATATGTGTGTGTGAGGGGGGGTTCCCCCGCCTCTTGAGGATTGACCACAAGTTCTCAATGGGATTAAGGTCTGAGGAATTTATGGCCATGGACCCAAAATTTTGATGTTTTGTTCCCCAAGCCACTTAGTTATTACTTTTGCCTTATGGCAAAGTGCTCCATCATGCTGGAAAAGGTATTGGTCATCACCAAACTGTTATTGGATGGTTGGGAGAAGTTGCTCTTGGAGGATGTTTTTATACCATTCTTTATTCATGGCTGTGTTCTTAGGCAAAATTGTGAGTGAGCCCACTCCCTTGGCTGAGAAGCATCCCCACACATGAATGGTCTCAGGATGCTTTACTGTTGGCATGACACAGGACTGATGGTAGTGCTCATGTTTTCTTCTCCGGACAAGGTCTTTTCCGGATGCCCCAAACAATCGGAAAGGGGATTCATAAGAGAAAATGACTTTACCCCAGTCCTCAGCAGTCCAATCCCTGTACCTTTTGCAGAATATCAGTCTGTCCCAGATGTTTTTTCCTGGATAGAAGTGGCTTCTTTGCTGCCCTTCTTGACACCAGGCCATCCTCCAAAAGTATTCGCCTCACTGTGCGCGCAGATGCTCTCACACCTGCCTGCTGCCATTCCTGAGCAAGCTCTGCACTGGTGGTTCCCTAATCCCGCAGCTGAATCAACTTTAGGAGACAGTCCCGGCGCTTGCTGGACTTTCTTGGGCGCCCTGAAGCCTTCTTCACAACAATTAAACCTCTCTCCTGGAAGTTCTTGATGATTCGATAAATGGTTGATGTGACGAACCAAGGTTATCCAACCCTGCGCCAGTCACTTATTTGGCACAGAAAGGGTTATCAGCCCCCTTTTCTGTCACCAAAAGGTCACAATCTAGCCACACCAGGCAAGCTTGTGATTCAGTTTAGTGGGTGCAAGAGTTAACCGCACTCCCTTAATCTGTACTAGACGTAAGAGAAATACCCAACACTCCCTTTTAATGCCACCCACAATAAACTATCAATCCTATAGCTCAAATACTGCCACAACTTAAAATTTATTAAAGGGAAAATCCTAAGGAAAAACCCAGACTTTACACATTAACTCTAGAAATACAATTTAGCAGAAAATAACCTAAATTATACAGTTCTAATATTCCAGTCTCTTTCAGTAACGTGGTTCAATTATTAGACAAAGGCCAAACTTAATAAAGGAATTATTTATTATACCAAAAATATTATGCACAATGCATTATTAATAAAAAGTTGTTACAAATAAAATTACACACGCAAACAGTATTTTAAAATAAAAAGGAGAAAAACAGAATTGAATACTTTCCTAGTCTTCAAGATATGCGCCAGGGGCTGGCATGAAAATGATGGCTCCTTACTTCTGTACAGCAGCTCCCCTTGTAAGAATGACAATCTTATTGTTAAAAAATAAGATTCTTAAACCCTACTTTTCAGAGATCAGGTTGCTTAACCACACCCTCCTGGGCGGGCTAAGAAACCCCCCTGTCTTTATGACCTCCAATAGACTAATTTCTTGCCTGAAATTATACAATCCAGTATAATTTCTGCTAGGTAAGAAATTTCTATATTTACATATCTAGAACCTTTTAGTTTTATTGGGAGAATCGGTTTGATATCAAATATGACATAGGTTGTCATATTTACCTTCCTTTAAGGGTATAGCAGTTTTAACACACATATATACATAACCCATGTCCCTTTATTGACCTCCTCAGGAGATGTGCTGGGGGGGCCCTGTTCTACATCATGCCCTGCTGCTGACAGCTTAGGCCATAAAAGTCTGTCCTGTTTACACTGCCAAGCATTTATGATGCTCCTGGCACTTCAAAGAAGACACAAACACAATTCTTCTTGAAAAACAAATAACTGTTTTGAGTCCAAGCTACACAAAGTTAACTCCTTAGCAGCTGAATCCTGAGATATTCGTGACACCTCCCCCACGAATATCTCAGGATTCACGAGAACACCATTGCCAGACAGATTGCACCTAGCAGTTTTGGCAGCAGGATGCCCTCCTTTTAAAAGTGACACACTAGTTGCTCTACCCAACAGATTGAATATATTGCAGGGCCCCTCCCATGCAGCCTCTAGTTTGTTCTGTCTCATGGGCGTGAGTACAAGAACCTTATGGACCATCTCACACACTCCCTCTCTGGCAGTAAACTCTTGCAACTGTTTTTGTGCAAATATGGCATCTCTGGGTTTTGCAGGTACCTCCCCCAATAAGGTTTGCATCTTATCCATGAATAACACATCATCCCCTGTTACAGAGGTGCCTGTGAAACCTAGTGTCTTGCTACCTATGGTGTGCTCTCTAAACATATTGTGTGCTGTCAGTTGCTGCTTAACTACCATAGGCTCTTGCCCTCCCATTGGAGTAGAATTCCTGTACTCCTGCACTCTGTTATGGTTGGTAGGGGGTTGACTAACTGCCCCCCTCCTCCTCACTGTGCGTTCTAACGGCTGAGCCTGCTGGGGACACTGATGCTGCACATCTATCAGTGTATTTGCTGAATGGCACTGTGGGGCTGTGTAAATACACTTCTCTGTACTCCTCCCCCCTGTGCCTGCAGTCTGTGTCAGTCTCTGTCCCCTAGCCTGTGCAGTCTGTTTATAGGTCACAGCTGAGGTTACTGGGGTCTCTGTCACCCACAATCTTTCACACTCACTCTGGGGGTCCCTCAAAGAGTATTCTGTACCCTCCTCCCCCACACACTCTGACATATGTGGCTTTGCTGCTTCTGTCATAGAGTGGGCTAGTTTGCCCCCCTGCTCTCTCTCACAGTCAGTCTACCACTTTGCATAATCACACAGAATCTGGGATCCTTTTGACACTGGTGCAGACAAGCACACATCTTCCTTCTGCCATTTATCCCAACTATTGTGTCTTTTCACAGGGTACGGAATTGTCCCTGGCAGAGACTGGCACACATCATCCAGCGGCCCAGTCACCCAGTCATTCTCTCCCCCGTCAATCTCACCTCCTTTTATAGAATCCACTGATTCAATCACAGACAGACACGCACCCCTCATCTGCCTTCTCTCACAGACAGGTTCTTCCCGTACAGCTAAACTTGGTTCTGGCACAGACAGACCCACACAGTCTATCTGCCTTTCTCCCCCATCAGTCTCACCCTGTACAGATTCACCTCTCAGCACAGACACCCCCAGTTCAGGCACAGCCCTGCGCACACATGCACTCTGTCCTCCCTTCTGGTCATAATGTCTCTGAGCATTTTTACACACAGCCCTTTCCACAGAAGGGTCTGCAACTAATGTCACTAGGTCACATGTAGCATTGTCAGGCACATAAAGAGATAACAATCTACCCAAATCAGTACCCAGTAAAACATCATTAGGAATATTTTCAGATACCCCCACATTTCTTAAACCTCTCCCCACTCCCCAATCAAGATATACACGTGCCATAGGCACTGCAAGTTTCATTCCCCCAATCCCTTTAACTGCTAGAGTCTTTCCAGGGATAATGTTCTCAGCGTTCACTAGCTTTGGATGCACCATAGTCACTTCTGCACCTGTGTCCCTTAGCCCTAAGGTTACCTTATCTCCAACAGTCACAGCAGGGCCGGACTGGGAAATCAGACCAGCCCTGGAAATTTATATGGCCCAGCCCAGCCCCGCCCCCTCTGACTCCGCCCCGCCCCTCCAGGTCAGCCATGCCCCCTCCGGTTCAGCCTTGCACCACACACAGCGCAGCAAAAAATGGTTGTAGAGTATATACATATTAACACATATACACAAACTCACACATAGGCACTTACGCACACGCTCACACAGTCTCATGCACACAGTCTCTCTCACACTGTCTCTCTCTCACACACACATAGGCCCACTCACACAGTCTCTCTATCTCTCTCTTACACACATAGGCCCACTCACACAGTCTCACACACACATAGGCTCACACAGTCTCTCTCTCTCTCACACACACATATGCTCACACAGTCTCTATCTGACACACACACATAGGCTCACACAGTCTCTATCTGACACACACACATAGGCTCACACAGTCTCTATCTGACACACACACATAGGCTCACACAGTCTATCTGACACACACACATAGTCTCTATCTGACACACACACATAGGCTCACACAGTCTCTATCTGACACACACACATAGGCTCACACAGTCTCTATCTGACACACACACATAGGCTCACACAGTCTCTCTCTCTCACACACACATATGCTCACACAGTCTCTATCTGACACACACACATAGGCTCACACAGTCTCTATCTGACACACACATATAGGCTCACACAGTCTCTATCTGACACACACACATAGGCTCACACAGTCTCTATCTGACACACACACATAGTCTCTATCTGACGCACACACATAGGCTCACACAGTCTCTATCTGACACACACACATAGGCTCACACAGTCTCTATCTGACACACACACATAGGCTCACACAGTCTCTATCTGACACACACACATAGGCTGACTCACATAGTCTCTATCTGACACACACACATAGGCTCACACAGTCTCTATCTCACACACACACATAGGCTCACACAGTCTCTATCTCACACACACACATAGGCTCACAGTCTCTATCTCACACACACACAGGCTCACACAGTCTCTCTCACACACACATAGGTTCACACAGTCTCTCTTAGGTAAAAAGTCAAAATGTACTTGATTTAGATAGAGCATGTCATTTTAAACAACTATTCAATTTACTTATTTTACCTAATTTGCCTTTTTCTGTTAGTATCTTTTGTTAAAAGCATATATGCCTCTTGTCATTGGCTCAAATGATGCACTAAATAGCTCTCAGTAGTGCATTGCTGCTCCTTCATAAAAGGATACCAGTATATTAGCAAAGTGAATTGGAAAGTTGTTTAAAATTGTATGCTCTGTCTGAATAATTTAAAAAACTTTTGAGTATTATGTCCCTTTAAAACACTGATATAAGTTGACCAAATAAGCAACTAAGATTTAAAAATATGAATGCTTATAATATGAAGTGATTTAATCCATGAATGTCTACAACATGTAGTATTTTTACCCCCTTACCAGTATAGGAAAGTGTAAAGGACAACAAGAGCAGCTGTGAGGCTAACACATATACAGTATTTTAAGAGGAAATAGAAAAACTACTATGCCAGAGTACAAGTGCTATGTTGACACCTCTCCCTAGCAAGCATGTCTGGGCACCTAGTACTTATAAAAAGCCATATTTAATACATCACAGACATCATTTATATACATACACCAGTTTAGATTGCTTTGGCTTGAGCAATGGAAAAAATGTTCATACAATTGAATTGTGTACCTGCAGAGAGAAGAACCTTGCTAGTTGCTAAGGGCTATCTATTTATCATTTTAGGTAATGACTGTTTAAGTACTTCCTCACTGACCCCATGTGTTGCACAGCTAGGAGGACCTCAGTAGGTCAGAGGTTAGCCATCAAAAGAAGCAGGGGTGATACAGATAGCGGCAGCATGAACCTGAATAGTCAGGAACTAATTAATTAAAAAAAATTATACTACATACATGATCGTGAATTCGTGTCATGATGATCTTCTCTCTTGAACCGAATGTCTGCCTACTGCTGCCTGCCTCTGCTCTGCTTTTTGCTGCTGCCCAAGTGTTGCCAACAGTCCCGCTGTCTATTCAGTCCCTGCTGCTGCTCCCACACGTGGCCTCAGGCCTGCTGCAACTTACAGCACTGATACTCACTGACTCAGTCGCTCCCAGGCTGAGGCTCCCTCCAATAGGTCACGTGGTGAGAACAAGTCAGTCAACTCGTGACGTCACGTAAGCCGCCGGCCCGCCCCACCTGACCCGCCCGCCCCATCTGACCCGGCCCGCATATGATGATGATTCCTGAATCCTGAATCCTCCGCTCCTCCTCCCCAGCGGCCCACCCCCAGCCAGTGTGGCCCAGGCCCTAGCCCTCATGAGTGACAAACTGCTGTGACAGACAGAGACTGAGCCTGTGACTGTGTGAGTGACAGACACAGACTCAGTCACTGTCTGTCTAAATTAACGATTTGCCCTATAATTTGGGGGCTTATTGGCTAAGTGAGGAGTTACTAGTTGCGGTAAGGTGACAGGTTTAGATTAGCGGTTAACTAACTTGCGAAGGTAGCGGAGGGAGGGAGAGGGGGTTAAGGTGAGGTTAACACTTTTACTACACAGAGTCAGACTAGACACAGTGGACTTCAGTCAGTGTAACAGGGACTGTGATTACCGGCTGGCGGTCGCAACAAAAACTTAGCGAGCAGCTGCAAAAATATAATTCATACAGCAGCAGCCAGCCAGCCAGCCAGCCAGGCCAGCCCAGCTGAGCTGCTGGCCAGCGGCCCACCGGGATTTTTCCCGGTATCCCGGCTGCCCAATCCGGCCCTGAGTCACAGGTTGCAAGTTCTCATGGTTGTTTTCCTCTGGACAGGTAACAAACAAAACAGATGCTGGTACTTCTGAGGGATTACTCCCTCCAGCTGATTGCCCCAAGTTAATCCTCTCTGGGCAAGTGGAGCTGATGTGGCTCACTTTGTTGCAAACAAAACATCTGCGGGTATCCCCCTGCCCAGATGCAGCACTCGCCCCTCCTTTCCCAGAGGGAGCAGACACACTGGATAAAGGCACAGCAGGTTTTGTGAAGGGGGTTCGTTCAGCAGCTCCTTTACAGGTGGATCCCCCCTTAGAAAAGGATTTCCTCCCATTCTCTGGAGACCTGTTAGCTGTGTAAAAATCAGCCAGCTCGCCAGCTTCCAATGCTGTTATAGGCTTCCGATCTAAAACCCATTCTTGAACTCCGGCTGGGCACAGCTGCATAAATTGCTCCTTCACCATCAAATCTTCCAGCTCCTCCATAGTAGCAACTTTTAATCCTCTGACCCACTGTTTAAAGGCTGTCATCAAGTTCCCAACAGCTGTAATATAGCTCTCTGACAAACCTTTTTGCAGAGAACGGAATTTCTTTCGGTATACCTCCGGAGTAAGATTGTATCTCCTCTGCAGTGCAGCTTTAATGGAATCATAGTCCTGATCAAACTCTGGGGGTAGTTCAGCAAACGCCTCCAGTGCAGGACCTTTCAGGCCAGGGGTAAGGTACTTGGCCCACTGCTCCCTTGGAAACTGGAACTGTCTGCAAACATTCTCAAAGCTACGCAGGAATACATCCACATCTCCATCTTTCTCCAGGGTGGGAAAATTCTCTGCACGCACTCTGGGAGCAGGTGGGTCTCTAGGTTCACTAACAACAGGTGAGACCATCCCTCTCTCCAACCGTGCAAGCTGTCTGTCTTTCAGCTGCCAGAGCCTCTCTCTCAGCTGCCAGAGACGCCTGTCTCTCAGCCACAGCAGCCTGTCTTTCATAAAACTTTGTAATCAGTTCCATGCGCAAACTTGCATCCACTGAGCCCATATGTTTAAGAACAGTTTGCAAATAACAGTCCAATGGATCCCCAGATCCTGATGAATCACCACCCACAGCTGCAGACATCTCTCCTGAGACTTCAACTGGTGTGATATGGCTGTTATCATATTCAACAAGAGCTTGTATTAGTAAATCTTTGTTCTTTGAACGTATTGGAATATCCCGCTCCTGGCATAGGAGTATAAGTGCCTCTCTAGATCGCTGCTCGTATGCCTCCATAGCAAAAATAAAATAGAAAAGAAAAACAGAGAATAGGGAAGGGGACTGTTTGCAATGTGTGACTATATAATGCACTGAGTTTTAGCCTTTGGAAATTGTAAGAAACTATTTAACTATTTCTTTTAGTACCGGGATTTTCACACTAGCAAATCCACAAGCACTAAAATCTAATAATAAAAAAAATTATCTACACCGCTGCCCACCAATTTGTGATGAACCAAGGTTATCCAACCCTGCGCCAGTCACTTATTTGGCACAGAAAGGGTTATCAGCCCCCTTTTCTGTCACCAAAAGGTCACAATCTAGCCACACCAGGCAAGCTTGTGATTCAGTTTAGTGGGTGCAAGAGTTAACCGCACTCCCTTAATCTGTACTAGACGTAAGAGAAATGCCCAACACTCCCTTTTAATGCCACCCACAATAAACTATCAATCCTATAGCTCAAATACTTCCACAACTTAAAATGTATTAAAGGGAAAATCCTAAGGAAAAACACAGACTTTACACATTAACTCTAGAAATACAATTTAGCAGAAAATAACCTAAATTATACAGTTCTAATATTCCAGTCTCTTTCAGTAACGTGGTTCAATTATTAGACAAAGGCCAAACTTAATAAAGGAATTATTTATTATGCCAAAAATATTATGCACAATGCATTATTAATGAAAAGTTGTTACAAATAAAATTACACACGCAAACAGTATTTTAAAATAAAAAGGAGAAAAACAGAATTTAATACTTTCCTAGTCTTCAAGATATGCGCCAGGGGCTGGCATGAAAATGATGGCTCCTTACTTCTGTACAGCAGCTCCCCTTGTAAGAATGACAATCTTATTGTTAAAAAATAAGATTCTTAAACCCTACTTTTCAGAGATCAGGTTGCTTAACCACACCCTCCTGGGCGGGCTAAGAAACCCCCCTGTCTTTATGACCTCCAATAGACTAATTTCTTGCCTGAAATTATACAATCCAGTATAATTTCTGCTAGGTAAGAAATTTCTATATTTACATATCTAGAACCTTTTAGTTTTATTGGGAGAATCGGTTTGATATCAAATATGACATAGGTTGTCATATTTACCTTCCTTTAAGGGTATAGCAGTTTTAACACACATATATACATAACCCATGTCCCTTTATTGACCTCCTCAGGAGATGTGCTGGGGGGGCCCTGTTCTACATCATGCCCTGCTGCTGACAGCTTAGGCCATAAAAGTCTGTCCTGTTTACACTGCCAAGCATTTATGATGCTCCTGGCACTTCAAAGAAGACACAAACACAATTCTTCTTGAAAAACAAATAACTGTTTTGAGTCCAAGCTACACAAAGTTAACTCCTTATCAGCTGAATCCTGAGATATTCGTGACAGTTGATATGGTGCAATCTTAGGCCTAGATTTGGAGTTTGGCGGTAGCCGTGAAAACCAGCGTTAGAGGCTCCTAACGCTGGTTTTAGGCTACCGCCGGTATTTGGAGTCATTAAAAAAAGGGTCTAACGCTCACTTTTCAGCCGCGACTTTTCCATACCGCAGATCCCCTTACGTCATTTGCGTATCCTATCTTTTCAATGGGATCTTTCTAACTCCGGTATTTAGAGTCGTGTCTGAAGTGAGCGTTAGAAATCTAACGACAAAACTCCAGCCGCAGAAAAAAGTCAGGAGTTAAGAGCTTTTTGGGCTAACGCCGGTTCATAAAACTCTTAACTACTGTACTCTAAAGTACACTAACACCCATAAACTACCTATGTACCCCTAAACTGAGGTCCCCCCACATCGCCGCCACTCGATTAAATTTTTTTAACCCCTAATCTGCCGACCGCCACCTACGTTATACTTATGTACCCCTAATCTGCTGCCCCTAACACCGCCGACCCCTGTATTATATTTATTAAACCCTAACCTGCTCCCCACAACGTCGCAGCCAACTACCTACAATAATTAACCCTAATCTGCCGACCGCAAAGCGCCGCTACTTAAATTATCCTTATGTAACCCTAATCTGCTGCCCCTAACACCGCCGACCCCTATATTATATTTATTAACCCCTAATCTGCCCCCCTCAACGTCGCCTCCACCTGCCTACACTTATTAACCCCTAATCTGCCGAGCGGACCGCACCGCTACTATAATAAAGTTATTAACCCCTAATCCGCCTCACTAACCCTATAATAAATAGTATTAACCCCTAATCTGCCCTCCCTAACATCGCCGACACCTAACTTCAATTATTAACCCCTAATCTGCCAACCGGAGCTCACCGCTATTCTAATAAATGTATTAACCCCTAAAGCTAAGTCTAACCCTAACACTAACACCCCCCTAAATTAAATATAATTTTAATCTAACGAAATTAATTAACTCTTATTAAATAAATTATTCCTATTTAAAGCTAAATACTTACCTGTAAAATAAATCCTATTATAGCTACAATATAAATTATAATTACATTGTAGCTATTTTAGGATTAATATTTATTTTACAGGCAACTTTGTAATTATTTTAACCATGTACAATAGCTATTAAATAGTTAAGAACTATTTAATAGTTACCTAGTTAAAATAATTACAAAATTACCTGTAAAATAAATCCTAACCTAAGTTACAAATAAACCTAACACTATACTATCATTAAATTAATTAAATAAAATACCTACAATTACCTACAATTAAACCTAACACTACACTATCAATAAATTAATTAAATACAATATGTACAAATAACTACAATGAAATAAACTAACTAAAGTACAAAAAATAAAAAAGAACTAAGTTACAAAAAATAAAAAAATATTTACAAACATAAGAAAAATATTACAACAATTTTAAACTAATTACACCTACTCTAAGCCCCCTAATAAAATAACAAAGATCCCCAAAATAAAAAATGCCCTACCCTATTCTAAATTACTAAAGTTCAAAGCTCTTTTACCTTACCAGCCCTGAACAGGGCCCTTTGCGGGGCATGCCCCAAGAAGTTCAGCTCTTTTTCCTGTAAAAAAAAACATACAATACCCCCCCCCAACATTACAACCCACCACCCACATACCCCTAATCTAACCCAAACCCCCCTTAAATAAACCTAACACTAAGCCCCTGAAGATCATCCTACCTTGTCTTCACCTCACCAGGTATCACCGATCCGTCCTGGCTCCAAAATCTTCATCCAACCCAAGCGGGGGCTGGCGATCCATCATCCGGTGGCTGAAGAGGTCCAGAAGAGGCTCCAAAGTCCTCATCCTATCCGGGAAGAAGAGTAGATCCGGACCGCAACCATCATCTTCCAAGCGGCATCTTCTATCTTCATCCGATGAGGACCGGCTCCATCCTGAAGACCTCCACCGCAGACCCATCTTCATCCGGCGACGTCCAACTGAAGAATGACGGTTCCTTTAAGGGACGTCATCCAAGATGGCGTCCCTCGAATTCCGATTGGCTGATAGGATTCTATCAGCCAATCGGAATTAAGGTAGGAATATTCTGATTGGCTGATGGAATCAGCCAATCAGAATCAAGTTCAATCCGATTGGCTGATCCAATCAGCCAATCTGATTGAGCTTGCATTCTATTGGCTGTTCCGATCAGCCAATAGAATGCGAGCTCAATCTGATTGGCTGAATATTCCTACCTTAATTCCGATTGGCTGATAGAATCCTATCAGCCAATCGGAATTCGAGGGACGCCATCTTGGATGACGTCATTTAAAGGAACCGTCATTCGTTGTTCAGTCGTTGGCCAGGATGGATGTTCCGCGTCGGAGGTCTTCAGGATGCTGCCGCTCCGCTCCGGATGGATGACGATAGAAGATGCCGCTTGGAGGAAAACTTCAATCGGATGGAAGACCTCTTCTGCCCCACTTGGATGAAGACTTCTACCGGATCATGGACATCTTCAGCCCCCCGCTTGGGCTTGGATCAGGACATCGGAGGAGCTCTTCTGGACCGATCGGTGAACCTGGTATGGTGAAGATAAGGTAGGAAGATCTTCAGGGGCTTAGTGTTAGGTTTATTTAAAGGGGGTTTGGGTTAGATTAGGGGTATGTGGGTGGTGGGTTGTAATGTTGGGGGGGGTATTGTATGTTTTTTTTTTACAGGAAAAAGAGCTGAACTTCTTGGGGCATGCCCCGCAAAGGGCCCTGTTCAGGGCTGGTAAGGTAAAAGAGCTTTGAACTTTAGTAATTTAGAATAGGGTAGGGCATTTTTTTATTTTGGGGGGCTTTGTTATTTTATTAGGGGGCTTAGAGTAGGTGTAATTAGTTTAAAATTGTTGTAAGATTTTCCTTATGTTTGTAAATATTTTTTTATTTTTTGTAACTTAGTTCTTTTTTATTTTTTGTACTTTAGTTAGTTTATTTCATTGCAGTTATTTGTAGATATTGTATTTAATTAATGTATTGATAGTGTAGTGTTAGGTTTAATTGTAGGGAATTGTAGATATTTTATTTAATTAATTTAATGATAGTGTAGTGTTAGGTTTAATTGTAACTTAGGTTAGGATTTATTTTACAGGTAATTTTGTTATTATTTTAACTAGGTAACTATTAAATAGTTCTTAACTATTTAATAGCTATTGTACCTGGTTAAAATAATTACAAAGTTGCCTGTAAAATAAATATTAATCCTAAAATAGCTACAATGTAATTATAATTTATATTGTAGCTATATTAGGATTTATTTTACAGGTAAGTATTTAGCTTTAAATAGGAATAATTTATTTAATAAGAGTTAATTAATTTTGTTAGATTAAAATTATATTTAACTTAGGGGGGTGTTAGTGTTAGGGTTAGACTTAGCTTTAGGGGTTAATACATTTATTAGAATAGCGGTGAGCTCCGGTTGGCAGATTAGGGGTTAATGTTTGAAGTTAGGTGTCGGCGATGTTAGGGAGGGCAGATTAGGGGTTAATACTATTTATTATAGGGTTAGTGAGGCGGATTAGGGGTTAATAACTTTATTATGATAGCGGTGCGGTCCGCTCGGCAGATTAGGGGTTAATAAGTGTAGGTAGGTGGAGGCGACGTTGTGGGGGGCAGATTAGGGGTTAATAAATATAATATAGGGGTCGGCGGTGTTAGGGGCAGCAGATTAGGGGTACATAAGGATAATGTAAGTAGCGGCGGTTTACGGAGCGGCAGATTAGGGGTTAAAAATAATATGCAGGGGTCAGCGATAGCGGGGGCGGCAGATTAGGGGTTAATAAGTGTAAGGATAGGGGTGTTTAGACTCGGGGTACATGTTAGAGTGTTAGGTGCAGACGTAGGAAGTGTTTCCCCATAGCAAACAATGGGGCCGCGTTAGGAGCTGAACGCGGCTTTTTTGCAGGTGTTAGGTTTTTTTCCAGCTCAAACAGCCCCATTGTTTCCTATGGGGGAATCGTGCACGAGCACGTTTTTGAGGCTGGCCGCGTCCGTAAGCAACTCTGGTATCGAGAGTTGCAGTTGCGTTAAAAATGCTCTACGCTCCTTTTTTGGAGCCTAACGCAGCGATTCTGTGGACTGTCAATACCAGAGTTATTTTAAAGGTGCGGCCAGAAAAAAGCCAGCGTTAGCTACGCGGGTCGTTACCGACAAATCTCTAAATCTAGCTGATAGTATCAGCAATATTATTGCCTGTGAATCCCTTTTGTGCAAAGCAATGATGACTGCACCTGTTTCCTTGCAGGTAACCATGGTTAACAGAGGAAGAACAATGATTTCAAGCACCACCCATTTTTTAAAGCTTCCAGTCTGTTATTCTAACATCAATCAGAATGGCAGAGTGGTCTCCAGCCTTGTCCTCGTCAACATTGACACCTGTGTTAACTAGAGAATCACTGACATGATGTCAGCTGGTCCTTTTGTGGCAGGGCTGAAATGCAGTGAAATTTTTTGGGGGGATTAAGTTCATTTTCATGGAAAATTTTCATGGCAAAAAATGAATTGCAATTAATCTGATCACTCTTCATAACATGCTGGAGTATATGAAAATTGCCATCATAAAAACTGAGGCAGCAGACTTTGTGAAAATGAATATTTGTGTCATTCTCAAAACTTTTGGCCAGGACTGTAGTGTATATTCTATATAGCTATCTATCTTTTTAACTATAAAGAAACATGTTCACAAATAAAATATTTATATTTGAATGTTCATACAAAGTCATGGTTGTGTTTGGACATTCCAAAAAAATAATAATATTTTAACCATATATTTAATAATATATTGACACAAATAGAAAGGAAAGTGTAAATTACAAATGTCATCCTAAAGTAGGAAATTCAGACGTACCAGAAATATAGCTGACAAATGTTAGCTCCCTAAAGTTTTCAAACACAAGCTTTTGGCAGACATCTAAATACAGTTTTAAGAATGCCAAAAATGTGTCAATTTGAAAATTTGCTTGATATTGAACCTCATATTAAAATATTGAAACACTCCCCATTAGACTAGTTCCACAGAGAGCTTCAGGATTGATTGATAGATTGATTAATTAATTTATTTTTACCCACATTAAAATAAAAATAATAATAGTATGTTTAAGCTGAAGATGCAATGTTACAATTCACATTGACTGTTTTTTCATTGATTATTTTTTAAGCTGAATACAAATCTATTTCCGTCTGTGAAAATAATCAGTTGAAGCTTCACTGCAAGGAGCCCAAACTTCTCAATATCTATTCAGCAGTCTATGGAAGATTTGCTCATGAAAAGAATTCTTGTCTTGTAGAAATGGACCAGTTAACTCCATATGGTATGTATTGTATAAGGAATACTAAATCTGCTCTAATACAGCATATTAGCACATAACTAATGCCGCCGATATATTTCAGCCACACTGGTCTACCAAAGAAAGAAAATTAAAAAGGAGTTCAAAGTATACCCAATTAAAGAGACACAAGAGTCATTTTTCTTTTTTGCAGGCTAAGATTCAGGGTGGATATATCATAAATGAATGATTCTCCTGGTTGAGTTGATAACAGTATCCATATATTATAGTTTAAAGTGATTTCCATGCAAAAAATGTAATACATAAAAAAAATAAACAAACACTAACTGCATGACAGCATCATTAACTTTCACCACAGCTCCCCACCCCCTCATGCAAATTGCATCACTAAGGCTAGTAAGGCTAGTAAGTCTTTCTGTCCATTATCCACTGACTGCTGTTAACTAAAACTAAAAATTCACACCACTCCAATTAACAATAATTGCACTTACAGCCACATGACACTCCCTCCAAATAAAACCTTAAAGAGACATGAAACCCAAAACAAATTATTTCATGATTTAGAGAGAGCATATAATTTTAAACAACTTTCCAAATTACTTCTATTATTTAATTTGCTTGCTTCTATTGTTATCCTTTGCTGAAAGGTGTATCTAGGAAAGCTCAGGAGCAGCAAAGAACTTAGGTTCTAGCTGCTGATTGGTGGCTGCATATATATACCGATTGTCATTGGCTCACCCATGGTTAGAAACCAGTAGTGCATTGTTGCTCCTTCAACAAATGATACAAAGAGAATGAAGCAAATTTGATAATAGAAGTAAACTGGAAAGTTGTTTAAAATTGTATGTTCTATCTAAATCATTAAAGAAACTTTTGGGGTTTCATGTCCCTTAAACACCCAAGAAAACTCATATACACAAACTTCCCCTTAACCAGGAGATATTCTTAACATTAACCCCTAGTGCAAACCCCCATCATTCAAAAGATCTCCTGTAGACAACCTCTTAGTGAAAACCCCAATTGCCCAAGATATCTCCTTTACGCAAACCCCTACCACAAACTCCAATCACCCAATAGATCTCCTTTATACAAACCCCTAGCTCAACCCCCCATCACCCAAGAGATCTCCTTTATACAAATCCCTAGCACAATCCACATCAACCAAGAGATTTCCTTTATACAAACCACTAGCTCCACCCACCATCACCTAAGAAATCTCCTTTATACAAACCCCTACCACAAACTCCAATCACCCAAGATATCTCCTTTATACAAACCCCAAGCACAAACCCATCACACAAGAGGCCTCCTTTAGACAAACTCACATTATCAAAGAGTTCTCCTTTACACAAATCCTAAAGCAGACCACCATCACCTAGAAGATCTCCCTAACAACCCCCATCACACAAGATATCTTAATTACAAAAACCCATAGCACAAAACCCCATCACCCAAGAGATCTCTTTTATACAAACCCCTAGCACAAAACCCCATCACCCAAGAGATCTCTTTTATACAAACCCCTACACAAAACACCATCACCCAAGAGATCTATTTTATACAAACCCTTAGCACAACCTCAATCACTCAAGAGGTCAACTTTACACAAACCCCTAGCACAATCTCCAACACACAAAAGATCTCCTTTACACAAACCCCTAAATCAAAGCCCCATCACCTAGGAGATCTCTCTAGCATTAACCCCTAGTGCACAGCCCCATCACTCATGATATGTTCTTTATACAAACCCCTAGTGCAACCCCCATTACTCAAGAGATCTCCTTTACACAAACCCCTAGCACAACCCTCACCACCCAAGAGATCTTCTTTATACAAACCCCTAGTGCAAACCCCCATCACCCAAAATATCTCCTTTACACAAACCCCTAGCAAAATGCTAATCATCCAAAGGATGTGTTCTACAAAACCTCTAGAACAAGCACCCATCACCCAAGAGATCTCCTTTATTCAAACTCCTAACAAAAACCTTGATCAACCAAGAGATCTTGCTTACTTAAATCCCTAGTGCAAATCTCCATCACCCAATAGTTCTCCTTTACAGAAACTCCTAGTACAAGATATCTCCTTTACACAAACCCTAGTACAAACCCCATCACCAAATAGATTTCCTTCACACAAACCCCTATTACAAACCACCATCACTGAATAGATTTCCTTTATACAAACCTCTATTACAAACCAGCATCACTAAATAGATTTCCTTTACACAACCCCCTAGTACAAACCCCCATAAATGAATAGATTTCCTTTACAAAATAACCCTAGTACAAACCCCCATCAATAAATATATTTCCTTTACACAAACCCCTAGTACAAACCCCCAACAATGAATGGATTTCCTTTACACAAACCCCTATTGCAAACCACCATCACTGAAAAGATTTCCTTTACACAACCCCCTAGTACAAACCTCCATCAATGAATAGATTTCCTTTACACAAACCCCTATTGCAAACCACCATCAATGAATAGATTTCCTTTACACAAACCCCTATTACAAACCACCATCAATGAATAGATTTCCTTTACACAAACCCCTAGTACAAACCTCCATCAATGAATAGATTTCCTTTACAAAAAACCCTAGTACAAACCCCCATCAATAAATAGATTTCCTTTACACAAACCCCTAGTACAAACCTCCATCAATGAATAGATTTCCTTTACACAAACCCCTAGTACAAACCTCCATCAATGAATAGATTTCCTTTACAAAAAACCCTAGTACAAACCCCCATCAATAAATAGATTTCCTTTACACAAACCCCTAGTACAAACCTCCATCAATGAATAGATTTCCTTTACAAAAAAACCCTAGTACAAACCCCCATCAATAAATAGATTTCCTTTACACAAACCCCTAGTATAAACCCCCATCAATGAATAGATTTCCTTTACACAAACCCCTATTGCAAACCACCATTAATGAATAGATTTCCTTTACACAAACCCCTATTACAAACCTCCATCAATGAATAGATTTCCTTTACACAAACCCCTAGTACAAACCTCCATCAATGAATAGATTTCCTTTACACAAACCCCTATTACAAACCTCCATCAATGAATAGATTTCCTTTACACAAACCCCTAGTACAAACCTCCATCAATGAATAGATTTCCTTTACACAAACCCCTAGTACAAACCCCCATCAATGAATAGATTTCCTTTACACAAACCCCTAGTACAAACCTCCATCAATGAATAGATTTCCTTTACACAAACCCCTAGTACAAACCTCCATCAATGAATAGATTTCCTTTACACAAACCCCTAGTACAAACCTCCATCAATGAATAGATTTCCTTTACACAAACCCCTAGTACAAACCTCCATCAATGAATAGATTTCCTTTACACAAACCCCTAGTACAAACCTCCATCAATGAATAGATTTCCTTTACACAAACCCCTAGTACAAACCTCCATCAATGAATAGATTTCCTTTACAAAAAACCCTAGTACAAACCCCCATCAATAAATAGATTTCCTTTACACAAACCCCTAGTACAAACCTCCATCAATGAATAGATTTCCTTTACACAAACCCCTAGTACAAACCCCCATCAATGAATAGATTTCCTTTACACAACCCCCCATCAATGGATAGATTTTTACACAAACCCCTACAGGCCCATTTATCAAGCTCTGTACGGAGCTTGACAGGCCGTGTTTCTGGCGAATCTTCAGACTCGCCAGAAACACAACTTATGAAGCTCCATAACCCTGTCCGCCTGCTCTGCCTGCTCTGAGCAGGCGGACAAGAATCGCCGGAAATCAACCCGATCGAATACGATCAGGTTGATTGACACCTCCCTGAGTCAGCAGGGGGCGGCGTTGCACCAGCAGCTCTTGTAAGCTGCTGGTGCAATGTTAAATGCGGAGAGCGTATTGCTCTCCGCATTTAGCGAGGTCTTGCGGACCTGATCCGCAGTGTCGGATCAGGTCCGCAAGCCCTTTGATAAATTGGGGCCCTAGTACGAACCCCCATCACCCAAGAGATCTCCTGTACACAAACCCCTAGTACGAACCCCCATCACCCAAGAGATCTCCTTTACACAAACCCCTAGTACGAACCCCCATCACCCAAGAGATCTCCTGTACACAAACCCCTAGTACGAACCCCCATCACCCAAGAGATCTCCTTTACACAAACCCCCATCATCCAAGAGATCTCCTTTACAAAAAAAACGACCTCAATTCCACTTTGTTTTCATTTACTTTATTAATACTCCTTAATCGTCAATATAGGGCAAAACTTATTTTGCCATATTAATTTCTAACATTATAGTAATGTTTATATTCATAATGTTATACTAATAACGTTTCAGCAATATCAAATGTTTGTTTTCAAAATGTGCTTTCTAATACAAGATAATAATGTACAACATTAGTATATTTTGACTAGCAGGTAATGCAATTAAATTAATGGGTTTTTAAGTAAAACTTGAAAATTTCAGTTGCATAACTGCCGATCAGAAACTTAGCACTGTTTAAGAATTTATGTATTTGTACTGTACTAGTAGTGATTAAAGGGACACTAAAGTCAAAACAAAACTTTCATGATTCAGATAGAATATGTATTTTTAAGAGACTTTTCAAGTTACTTTCATTATGACATTATGCACAGTCTTTTTATATGCACACTTTGTGAGGCACCAGCTCCTACTGAGCATGTGCACAAGTTCACAGTGTATACGTGGTCAGTGATTGGCTGATGGCTGTCACATGATACAGGGATCAGACAAATGGGGAATAAAAATTTAGAAAAAATCTTGTTAATGCACTTATTAATTATGCAATTCTACTGTATGTAATGGTCCTTTAAGGAATTAGTCTTACACATCACAGAATATTTAAGTGGTTTTAAAGGGATGAGAAACCCCAACATTTTCTTTCATGATTTAGATGGAACATACCTTTTTATTTTTTATTTTTTTATTTTTTTTATTTAAATTTTTATTTGGTTTACAACATATATAATCAAACAATACAATACATTCAAAGCTAGTACATATAAAGACGAAGATCGTACCATGTTTGTTGTCCCCTAGTTACATATTTTAACAATGAGAAGAGATAACAGTACATATAGGGACAAACATTTAAGAATCAAGAATGAAAGTGCTGCTGCCACATTGTTTCTTGTTGTCTGCCGCTTGCTTTGTTGTGTTCCTACCAAAGTAGTCTACTTCTATTCCTATACTCTTATCCCTTTGTATCTGTGCCCTGTGAATATCTGTGGATATCTAATGTATTCAGTTACATACTCTTTTTCTTTTTCAGCGGCCCTAAGTATTCCTCCCAAAGGAATAGTATAGAATGGTATTCTTCTATACGGTTGGTTTGTTGGTAATGGTATTTTTCCAGAGATAGTAATCTCGAAACTTGTTCCCTCCATTCTTGTACTGTAGGGGATCGTGTATTTTTCCATAGCCTTGGGATTACCTGTTTAGCACAACTTAACATGATATATAATAACATTAGCCTTAATTTACATTTTATTTTAGGAATCTTGTTAAACAAAAATATAGCTGGGTCATTGGATAAGTGAGTTGATATCACTTTCCCTATTTCTGCACTTATTTCACTCCAATAAGTTTCTAAAAGCGGGCAGCTCCACCATATATGTGAGAGATTCCCTTCCTGACCACATCCTCTCCAGCAAAGTTTGCTGGTATTTGGGAATATATTAGATAATCGTGTAGGGGTTAGGTACCATCTAGTGAGTAGTTTCATATTTGTCTCTGTGATATTCATAGAAGATGGAGCTTTTCCCATTTGATGGAAGATTACTTGCCACTCGCTCGGTGCTAAAGATATATTCAACTCTTCCTCCCATACCTTAGTATATGCCGGCAATTGCTGTGAGTGTCTCGTTAATAGTAATCTGTATGAGTGCGACAACCCCTTCTTTGACAGGTCTGTTGTGTAACATATGGATTCAAATGTGGTTAGCTGCCTAGTAAGGTCCGTCCTATTCTTGTTATGGGTAATATAATGTGAGAGTTGTAGGTATTCATACCAGTTTTGACTGCTGAATATGTGTTTGTCCACTATTTCTTGTTTTGTTAGCATCTTGCCATTATTTAAAACTGAGTATGTGGGTATACAACACTGCAGGTTCATGCTATTGCCTTCCACTATGTTGTAGCTTACTGGGGAGTCTGTGTTAGTTAGTAAAGGAGTTAGTGGAGATGGAACAGATGATATATCCCGTTTGTTTTTTAGTAATGTGTCCCACACTTCGAATGTTTCTATTATTATACTTGTAGCTGTATTACTAATATTCCTCTGCTGTTTGCGTAACCAGCATTGACCGCTCAAACTTGGTGACTGTGCTAACTCGTGTTCTAGTAGTACCCATTCTTTATCTCCCAAGTGTTTACTCCAGTCTATTATTCTATTCATAATAGATGCTTGTTTATAATATGTTAGATTAGGCACGCTCAAGCCCCCGTTATGTCTATCTCTGTATATAACTTTCTTTGATACCCTAGGTATTTTGTTCTGCCATATGAATGTGTTAACATGGTTCTGAAGCCTATTTAGGTAAGATTTTGTTAGTGGAATGGGAACCGTCTGAAAAATGTATAGTATTCTCAGCAGAAATGACATCTTAAAAGCGTGGATTCCACCAAGCCAAGAGAGGTGTTTGCTTCTCCACCCCTGTAACTCTATTTGTAGTTCTTTTAACAATTTCATATAATTTAGTGTAAAAAGGTCTTCTCTAGTTTTTGCTACATGTATTCCTAAATATTTCAATGAGTTTTTCTGAATGGAGAACTGAAATTGGTTGCTAATTTGTTCTAATGTCGTTTCAGGCACTGCTGCTCCTAGAACCTCTGATTTAGTTGTATTGATTTTAAAGTAAGAGTATGAGCTATATCGGTCGAATTCATTCTGTAGTGCTTTAAGGGATGTTAATGGGTTAGTTATTGTCAGCATAAGGTCATCTGCATACAACGATAATTTATAGTGTGTATTTTTAATCTTAATACCCTCAATGGCTGTGTTATGTCGAATTTTGCAAGCTAATACCTCCATGGCCAGCACAAAAAGCAGGGGAGATAGGGGACATCCCTGTCTGGTACCATTTTTAATAGGGATAGTTTTCGATAAAGAATCGTTCAGTCTAACCTTAGCTGAGGGGTTGGAGTATAGTGCAAAAATCTTATCTATCATAAGAGGCCCTAGTCCGAATCTGATTAGAGAATGTCGCAAAAAAGACCAATTAAGCCTATCAAAGGCCTTCTCTGCATCGATTCCTAAGAAGATTGTGGGGATTTTTTCTCTTTGGACATATTCCATGAGGTTTATCATTTTTACTGTGTTATCTCGTGCTTCTCTACGAGGCACGAATCCGGCCTGATTTACATGTATTAATTCCGGCAGGTATCTATTGAGTCTCGTTGCCAATACCTTCGCATAGATTTTCACATCTACATTTAATAAGGAGATGGGTCGAAAGTTAGCTGGGGTAGTAGAAGGTTTCCCAGGTTTCGGGAGCACTGTAATGTGCGCTTCTAGCATACTAGATGGGAAAGGCAAGGTCTCTGATATTTGATTAAAAATTGTCTGTAGATGTGGGATCAATATATTAGAGAATTTTTTATAATATTGGACAGTGTAACCATCGGGTCCAGGGCTTTTCCCCGAATTTAAGTTAGCAATGGCCAATGCTATCTCTTCTGATGTTAATGGTTTTTCTAATTCTTTGGCTTGGTCTGTTGACAATCGAGGTAATTGGCAACTTTCTAAGTATGACAACATATTTAGTGGGGATACATTGTGGTTATCTTTGTCCGCTATGTTATATAAGTTTGAGTAGTAGTTCTCGAATTGAGTAAGGATATCTGGTGTTGTTTTTACTTTACGTTTATCTGGTGTAACCAACTCATGGATGTATGTTTTGAGCTTTTTCAATTTCAATGCCCGTGCTAGCAATTTACCACTTTGATTGCTTTCATAATAATAACGCTGTTTAAGTTTTATCGCCATAAGATTGTGTTCCTTGGTTAAAATATCTCGAAGGGCCTCTCTAGTGCTTTGTAATTCTTTAAGAACCTCCTCGTTCTGTGGGTCTTGTTTATGTATATATTCTACGTGGGAGAGAGTGTTTGAGAGGTCTACATATTGCTGCCTGGCTTTTTTCTTCATCTGTGATTTGATTTTAATGAATTCACCTCTCATGTAGCATTTATGCGCCTCCCAGACTATGTATGGATCAGTATCTGTTTGTGTATTAATCGTAAAGTATTCTTTCAAGGAATTGACTAGTCTCTCTGCGTGATTGGGCGTGTTGAGTATGGAGTCGTCAAGCCTCCATATAAAGGGGTGTATCGGGGTATCAGGCCACTGTATTTGCGTTATCACAGCGGAGTGGTCTGACCATGCTGTGTGTGAGATTTTTGAGGTCCGTATGGTTGTTAAACCACATTGATTGGTCATGATGTAATCTATCCGACTATATGTATGATGCGGTGACGAAAAGAATGTGTAATCCCTTTTATGAGGATTTATAAACCTCCAAACATCATATAAGTTATAGTCTCTCATTAATTTCCCCAAGTACTTAGTTACATGTTTTGAGGTTCTATTTGTGGTGTATGAGTTATCCATGCTGGGGTCTAGTGCCAGGTTCATATCTCCTCCCAGGAAGGTTACTCCCCTAGAGAAGTCTACGATCTTATCAAAGATTTTCTTAAAGAATGGTAATTGCCGCATATTTGGTGCGTATATATTTATCAAGGTTACTGGACTTCCATAAAGGAGGCCAAACACCCCTAGAAATCTGCCTTCAGTGTCCGACGTGGTTTGTATATGTTTAAAAGGTATATCTTTATGTATTAATATACTAACCCCACATTTTTTAGAATCTGCTGAGCTATGGAAGTGTTGGGTGTATCTTGTCCCTAAGTATTTAGGTTCATTTTTCCTTCTGAAATGGGTCTCTTGGAGGAATAGTATATCTCCCTTTTTTTTATAGAAATCCAGCAGTGCTATCGATCTTTTCTGTGGGGAGTTTAATCCCTTTGCATTTTGAGATATGATATTGATTATTTTGCTCGTCATGGTCTTGCTAATATGATACCTATATGTGTCTATAATGTATATACGAAATGTCTTCTAAGTGGCGTTGCAGGTCTGGTTAGGTTATGTACAGCAGCATATGCACACAGCTTTGAATCAAAATTACGTACAATAATCAACTATTAAGAAACTCAACAAAGAAATGAAAAGAAGAAAGAAAAGAAAAAAAAGAAAAAAAAAGAGAAAAAACAAGGCAATACAAACAAATTTAACAGTAGTTTTTTCGCTTTCTTTTTGTTTCCTGTTTCTTTAAACAAGTCTAACTAAAAATTAGAAGTTATTGTTGAAAGACACTCTAAGTTGTCTATAAAATGACTGAATTATAATACTAGATCTTATTTTTACCTGTTAACAAACAAGAGGCATAAACCAACGTTGAACAAATTTTTTGAAAAACACATAACAATATAAAAAGTTCTATGAGACCTTTTACCTTTTCCTGAAGTTTTCCCCTAAATAACTGGGGTATCGTCATATTGTCTGTTAACACCTTGAGTTTTAGATTCTCTACCTAACTCTAAACATTTCAGTTAGTGGTTATAACTTTGTATATAGATCTCAGCATATATATAACTAGCCTACTCTATATATATTCGCATACTTTCTTTACATTAGATAGTCTGTAAGTAGCCCTTTTACATTCAATAAACATAGTTTTACCCATCCAGGCGTGTGTCAAGTCTTTTAATCGTTATCTTGCATAATAGTTTTCGAGGACTGGGTCATCTTTTTCGCCTGCGGTGGAAGATGTCCACAGGAGGGACTACCTCCCATACTACGGGTGTCTTTGCGTTCTTTACTGGTATCCTTTTGCCTCTTTTTCCGTTGCGGTAGTGGCTGTGGATCTGTATCTTCCTGTTCGAGAGGTGGTTCAAGGTCTAGAGCAGCACAAAAGTCTGGTATCTCCGAAATTTTGGTACAGGAAAGTTTTCTGTTTCCATGCAACACATACAGATGGAAAGGAAAACCCCACCTGTATAATATTTTTTTACTTCTCAGTAAAGATGTTAGTGGTGCCAATTCCTTCCTTCTTTGTAATGTCCGTTGAGAAAGATCAGTGTAGAACTGGAGCACATTGCCCCTGAACTTAACTGGTTGGTTTCTGCGGGATAAGTTGAAAAGTTCCTCTTTTTCTCTAAATTGTTTAAATTTTATTATAATGTCCCTAGGTGGTGCTTTATCCGGTGGTCTGGGCCTAAGGGCTCTGTGTGCTCTGTCCCAATTTATTTCCATGGAGGATGTTTCACCTCTGAGGTGGGCAAACAGCGCTGGCAGGTAGGTCGGTAAATCCTTAGGGAGTACTGATTCCGGAATTCCTCGAATTCGCAGGTTTTTCCTGCGTCCTCTATTTTCAAGATCCTCAATCTTGTCTTGAAGAGCTTCTATCAGGTCTGTTTGAGTGGCTGAGGATTCTTGAATTTGGTGTACTTCTTCTTGTATATTATTTGTATATTCTTCTAGAGTGTCTACACGGAACCCAATGGTATGCATTTCCTGTTTTAAGTCTGCCATCTCTTCTCTCATACAGGTTCTCACAATTTCTGCTATGTCTTGCTTTGAAGCTAATGATGACAATAAAGATGTGGGAATCTGTGAGAGTGAGTCTGATCCTTTGTTATGCTTATTAGGTGACTGTGACATTGGTGATAAGGCTTCCATAGATTCGTGTTCTGTGGGAGTAGAGTGCTGGCTTGTGTTATTAAAGAAGGATTCTACTGTAGCACTTTTCATTTGGCCTGATCTATTTGGTTTCAGAGGTTTTAGTAGTTTTCTGGACGCCATTACAAGTACTTTATTTCGGGTTTAGTGTCCACTTGTCTTATATCCTTTACTGTTGGGACTTATGGTGTTCACACAATCAGATTCACAGTTTCACTTATGTGTATTCTTTGATTGTCGTCCCTTTAAGTGTGTGTAGCTTTCTAGCGTTATATGTGTAACATTCCTCTTTATATTGTGTAGTTTCACAGTCTCTAAGGGTAATAACAATTTGAATAAGTCTCACCTCTGTGATCTTTAATGTCAGGATCTGCTGTGTAACCTCTCTTCTTTGGTAGGGATGTGACAACTAGGCCTTTTCCTTCTACTCACTCCCTTATACACAGCAATGTAAATGCTGCTGCGTCACAGCCCTTCCAGCCCAAATGTCTGTGTCCGCTTTGCTAACTCTTTAGACACTGCTAATCTATGTTGCCTCAGCCAGGGGTAACTTAAACCGCTTTCTCTTGCTCTGTATCTTCCTTCCTCAGTATTAGTGTCGCACTTACTTTCTCGCGAGCACCACTTGTAACTCCCGGTGCAGCTTAGTATCTCCGTTCGGTCCTCATATCACTGCCGAGCGAAACTGTTTCCCTCAGTTCTCATGAGGCATAAATTTGCTCCGCTTGCTAGGTGCTCTGAGTAGTACGGACCTGCTCTGCTTACTTGTAGGTTCTGAGCTGTTGTAGATTTCAGGTCCGTTCTCCCGCTCTCTAATGGCGGCTCCCTGCTGTTCTCATACTGTGCCGCTCCTGTCAATGACAGCCTAATTAAGTACTTTCGGCTTGTTATTAGTACCTCAAGGTTGTTGGCTCATGGTCCCAGCTGGGTTATATAGTAAATTCCAGTGTTATATCTAATTTTAAGCTTGCTGGCTTACGGAGCTATGGGTTTATGCTGCCATCTTAGCAGCGTCCGGCTCCGCCCCCGATGGAACATACCTTTTTAAACAACTTTCCAATGTACTTCTAATATCAAATTTGCTTCATTATCTTGTTTTCCTTTGCTGAAGGAACAGCATTGCACTACTGGCAGCTAGCTGAATACATTCAGTTAGCCAATTACAAAAGACAAACGTGTGCAGGCACCAATCAGCAGCTAGCTCCCACTTTTGTAGGATATCTGCATATTCTTTTTCAACAAGGGATACCGAGAGAACGAAGCACATTTGAAAATATAAGTGAAATTAAAATTTTCTTAAAATGACCGGCTCTATCTGAAACATGGAGGTTCAAATTTGACTTTGCTATCCGTTTAACATACTTTTTTTTACCCATTTGTATAATAATTGGGGTGGAAACTACAGTTATTATTTTGGAGCAGCATACCCATCCATTAAATGTGTAGTGATATTTTAATTCTCTTATGTACTAATATGAAAGCTCTGAGCTCTGTGTTATTCTCTTGCAGACTGCTTGTCTTACGCAGCATTAGATGTGCTGTCGCAGAGGTGTTACGGCAAACAGAGATGCAAAATGATGGTCAGTGATGGACACTTTGGAAGTCCCTGTATGCCTGGAGTTATCAAATCTCTAACTATAAATTATTCTTGTGGTAAGGATGCAAAACAAAGTACTTGGTTCACAAAATCGCTAATTAAAGGGATATGAAACCCATTTTTTTTCTTTCATGATTCAGATAGAGCATGCAATTTTAAGGAACTCTCTAATTTAATCCTATTATCAATTTTTTATTCGTTCTCTTGGTATCTTTATTTGAAAAGCAGGAATGTAAGTTTAGGAGCCACCTGGGTAGCTGATTGGTGGCAAAATGCAGCTTACATTCCTGTTTTTTAAATAAAGATAACAAGAGAATGAAGAAAACGTGATAATAGGAGTAAATTAATAAGTTGCTTAAAATTGCATGCCCTATCTGAATCATGAAATAAAACATTTTGGTTTCATATCCCTTTAAATCTTTTTGGCGTTGTTCTGCGATGTCTGTGGTTAGTAGGTGCTTTCCTATAGTTCTAAGCAGTTGGAATAACTGTTGCAAATAATTGTTGAAGTAACAAAAATGTGTAGCTATCAGGAATCCAGTATAGAACTCTTGCAATTTCCAGACAAGTTTTTGTAAACCTCATTCTGGAGTGGTTTAAAAAGAAACACAAATGATTCATTTATTTAAAAAAAGTGCTTCACAGTTAACATGATTAAAAGTAAATATTTACTGACTCATACTATGGTAATGGAAAAACTGTGCATGAAATTGGTAAAATATACATTTTTACATTAATGCAAAACTGCACTTTCATCTAATTAAATCCAGCAATTGTTGAAGACTGGTAAAAATGCAGACATAGGGGGGTAGTTATCAAGCCGTCAACCTCAAATACGCTGCGTATTCCGCAGCGTATTTGTGGCGAGGCTGATACGCCTTAGTTATCAAAGGCTCGAGACCGGCAAAAGTAGAATTTTGTGACGTCAGCTTCGATCCGCCGGACTCAGTCCGACACAGATCGATTCTTACGTCACTCCAGATGTTCCGCACACAAGTGCGGCACATTCTCACTACTTTTGCTAGCTATCAAAAAACTAGCAGGTACGCTCGGCACTTTTACGGCCCAGCGTACCTGGTTTTCAAAGCGCCAGCCTGGAGGTGGCGGATCCCATAGGAATCAATGGGAGTCTGACCATAGCGAAAGTACAAGTTCGCTGCTGACAGACATCCCATTGATTTCTATGGGAGCTGTCTACACCTAACACCCTAACATGTACCCCGAGTCTAAACACCACTAATCTGACCCCCCCTACACCGCCGCAAATAAATAAAGTTATTACCCCCTAAACCGCCGCTCCCGGAGCCCACCGCAAGCTACTCTATACATATTAACCCCTAAACCGCCGCTCCCGGAGCCCACCGCAACTATAATAAATGTATTAACCCCTAACCCGCCGCTCCCTGAACCCGCCGCAACCTATATTAAATGTATTAACCCCTATCCTGCCCCCCCTACACCGTCGCCACCTATAATAAATTTATTAACCCCTATCCTGCCCCCCACTACGCCGCCGCCACTGTAATAAAATGATTAACCCCTAAACCTAACCCTAACGCACCCTAACTTAAATATTAATTCAATAAATCTAAATAAATTAACTCTTATTAACTAAATGAATCCTATTTAAAACTAAATACTTACCTTTAAAATAAACCCTAATATAGCTACAATATAAATAATAATTATATTCTAGCTATCTTAGGATTTATTTTTATTTTACAGGTACCTTTCAATTTATTTTAACCATGTACAATAACTATTAAATAGTTATTAACTATTTAATAGCTTACCTAGCTAAAATAAAGAGAAATGTACCTGTGAAATAAATCCTAACCTAAGTTACAATTAAACCTAATACTACACTATCATTAAATTAACTAAATAAACTACCTACAAAGAACTACAATGAAATACAATTACATAAACTAACTAAAGTACAAAAAATAAAAAAAGCTAAGTTACAAAAAATAAAAAATTAAGTTACAAACATGTTAAAAATATTACAACAATTTTAAGCTACTTACACCTAATCTAAGCCCCCTAATAAAATAACAAACCCCCCCAAAATAAAAAAAATCCCTACCCTATTCTAAATTACATAAATTTCAAAGCTCTTTTACCTTACCAGCCCTTAAAAGGGCCATTTGTGGGGGCATGCCCCAAAAAGTTCAGCTCTTTTGCCTGTAAAATAAAAATACAACCCCCCCCAACATTAAAACCCACCACCCACATACCCCTAATCTAACCCAAACCCCCCTTACAAAAACCTAACACTAATCCCCTGAAGATCATCCTACCTTGAGTCGTCTTCACTCAGCCGAGCCACCGATGGAACTGAAGAGGACATCCGGAGCGGAAGAAGTTAATCCTCCAAGCGGCGCTGAAGAAATCTTCCATCCGATGAAGTCATCATCCAGGCGGCGCTGAAGAAGTCTTCGATCCGGCCGATGTCATCTTCAAAGAGGCGCTGAAGAGGTCTTCTATCCGGGCGAAGTCATCTTCCAAGCCGGGTCTTGAATCTTCCTTCCGCCGACGCGGAACCACCTTCTTCACCGACGGACTACGACGAATGACGGCTCCTTTAAGGGACGTCATCCAAGATGGCGTCCCCTCAATTCCGATTGGCTGATAGGATTCTATCAGCCAATCGGAATTAAGGTAGGAAAATCTGATTGGCTGATGGAATCAGCCAATCAGATTGAGCTCGCATTCTATTGGCTGTTCCGATCAGCCAATAGAATGC
The DNA here is from genome assembly GCF_027579735.1 of Bombina bombina. Lineage (NCBI taxonomy): Eukaryota > Metazoa > Chordata > Amphibia > Anura > Bombinatoridae > Bombina > Bombina bombina. The sequence continues at coordinate 117,054,928 of NC_069501.1, read as the reverse complement.
GAGCTCAATCTGATTGGCTGATTGGATCAGCCAATCGGATTGAACTTGAATCTGATTGGCTGATTCCATCAGCCAATCAGATTTTCCTACCTTAATTCCGATTGGCTGATAGAATCCTATCAGCCAATCGGAATTGAGGGGACGCCATCTTGGATGACGTCCCTTAAAGGAGCCGTCATTCGTCGTAGTCCGTCGGTGAAGAAGGTGGTTCCGCGTCGGCGGAAGGAAGATTCAAGACCCGGCTTGGAAGATGACTTCGCCAGGATAGAAGACCTCTTCAGCGCCTCTTTGAAGATGACATCGGCCGGATCGAAGACTTCTTCAGCGCCGCCTGGATGATGACTTCATCGGATGGAAGATTTCTTCAGCGCCGCTTGGAGGATTAACTTCTTCCGCTCCGGATGTCCTCTTCAGTTCCATCGGTGGCTCGGCTGAGTGAAGACGACTCAAGGTAGGATGATCTTCAGGGGATTAGTGTTAGGTTTTTGTAAGGGGGGTTTGGGTTAGATTAGGGGTATGTGGGTGGTGGGTTTTAATGTTGGGGGGGGGTTGTATTTTTCTTTTACAGGCAAAAGAGCTGAACTTTTTGGGGCATGCCCCCACAAATGGCCCTTTTAAGGGCTGGTAAGGTAAAAGAGCTTTGAAATTTATGTAATTTAGAATAGGGTAGGGATTTTTTTTATTTTGGGGGGGTTTGTTATTTTATTAGGGGGCTTAGATTAGGTGTAAGTAGCTTAAAATTGTTGTAATATTTTTAACATGTTTGTAACTTAATTTTTTATTTTTTGTAACTTAGCTTTTTTTATTTTTTGTACTTTAGTTAGTTTATGTAATTGTATTTCATTGTAGTTCTTTGTAGGTAGTTTATTTAGTTAATTTAATGATAGTGTAGTATTAGGTTTAATTGTAACTTAAGTTAGGATTTATTTTACAGGTAATTTTGTATTTCTTTTAGCTAGGTAGTTATTAAATAGTTAATAACTATTTAATAACTATTCTAACTAGCTAAAATAAATACAAAGTAACCTGTAAAATAAATATAAATCCTAAGATAGCTATAATATAATTATTAATTATATTGTAGCTATCTTAGGGTTTATTTTACAGGTAAGTATTTATTTTTAAATAGGAATAATTTATTAAAGTATAGTGTAGTGTTAGGTGTAATTGTAACTTAGGTTAGGATTTATTTCACAGGTACATTTCTCTTTATTTTAGCTAGGTAAGCTATTAAATAGTTAATAACTATTTAATAGTTATTGTACATGGTTAAAATAAATTGAAAGGTACCTGTAAAATAAAAATAAATCCTAAGATAGCTAGAATATAATTATTATTTATATTGTAGCTATATTAGGGTTTATTTTAAAGGTAAGTATTTAGTTTTAAATAGGATTCATTTAGTTAATAAGAGTTAATTTATTTAGATTTATTTAATTAATATTTAAGTTAGGGGGGCGTTATGGTTAGGGTTAGACTTAGGTTTAGGGGTTAATCATTTTATTACAGTGGCGGCGGCGTAGTGGGGGGCAGGATAGGGGTTAATAAATTTATTATAGGTTGCGGCGGGTTCATGGAGCGGCGGTTTAGGGGTTAAACTATTTATTTAGTTGCGGAGAGGTGCGGGATCAGCAGGATAGGGGTTAATAATTTTATAATAGAGGGCGACGGTATAGGGGGGGCAGGATAGGGGTTACTAGGTATAATGTAGGTGGCAGCGGTGTCCGGGAGCGGCGGTTTAGGGGTTAATACATTTATAAGAGTTGCGGCGGGGTCTAGGAGCGGCGGTTTAGGGGTTAATACATTTATAAGAGTTGCGGCGGGGTCTAGGAGCGGCGGTTTAGGGGTTTGTAACTTTATTTAGTTGCGGGGGGGCTCCGGGGGCGCCGGTATAGGGGGCAGAACAGTGCAGTTTAGTGTGAGTGCTTAGTGACAGGCTAGCAATAAAGCTGGGAAAAAGCCGAAGGGCAGCGAGATCGGATGAGTGATAACTGTCACAGTCCGCTGCTCATCGCCCCGCGGCTTTTTGACAGCTTTATTTGATAACTTAGGCGAACGTATTCAAGGTCCGCGGCGGCGAAGGTAGGCGAGCTTAGGCGGACGTATTGGGCCGGCGAAGCCAGAAAAGTAGACGGCTTGATAACTAGCCCCCATAATCTAATGTTTCTAGTTGGCAATAATGTGTTAATACAGGAGTTCCATATATTTAGCAGTGTATCGTGTTTACACCGCAAACTGGCATTTCAAGCAAAACATACAATGTAAATAATTACTGTACATGTAACAGTCTTTAAAGACCAAATCAGAAGCAGACTTGACATCTTATAAATAAAGTTGGTGTATATAATATACACATGAATCTAGATTAAAACACTAAAACAACAATTCATTTTTTGATAGTTCTTTGTTTGTTTTTAGTTCCAAAAATCATACTGTCTGAGGTTGATCCAAAGGTTTCTCATGTAATTCCGTCTTTGAAGCAGAATGACGGTGAATATGGTAATCTTCGTGGTTTTTAATCACCTTTTTTGGAGAACATTTGATCTTGACCATAGACAGGACATACAAAAGTATTAAAAAAAAGTTTAATTATTACAAATAATTTTAGCATCTTAATAGGCTCATTTGCCCACCATAAATTCATTAATGAAATGTAATGACTTGTCCACAGTTGGATGACATGTTCCTGTCACAAGGACAGTTAATGGGAAATGAATGAACAGTGAGAAGTACAGTTAAAGGGACATTAAACACTTTGAGATGGTAATATAAAATGATAAACTGTATACATAAATAAAATTATGCAATATGTCATTATTTATTTTGTCCCCTTTTGCTATAATTCCATTCTAAAATTGTGAGCTTTTCAGTTTTTGTTAGAAATGGAAGTGCAGAACACCATTATATTCCACACAGCCATTGGCTGCACACTCTAGTGACCTATTTATAACTGTCCCTAATTGGTCATAGTAGAGAAGGTAACCTAAGTTACAACATGGCAGCTCCCATTGTTTTATAGGCACTAAAACTTTACACTTATTTTGTCAATATTTAAACAGCTATTGAAACTTTAAAAAATAAATCTGCATGTTATTCTTAGACTAATCTTTTCTTTAAATGCCTCATTGTATCTAGCATTTATTTAGTGTTTAATGTCCCTTTATTAATTGTGTTTTCTGAAAAGTGCACAAATGGGCAGGTTTTATGTATGAGTGAGTTATTGAAGAGCTTTTTAATTCTGAATGGTACAGCTATAATTCTGCCTGTACTATTTCAATGTCACTGAAATCACATTAGCACCCTTGTGGCATCAGATAAACAGATCAAAAAGATATAAGTATTTGTAACAATATTTATAGTAATGTTATATGTAGTGGCAACTATGTATAGCATTGCTATGAATATTGTTACAAATACTGCTGCCAGATGGCTAAAGACATGTGCACACTTCTGAGCTCGACTAAGATTACTCTTTAACAAAGAATACCAAGTAGTTTATAATTACATGCTCTGTCTGAATCATGAATGCTCATTTTTTACTTTACTGTCCCTTTAAAAGGACATAAAACCCAACAAATGTATTTTGTGATTCGGATAGAACATACAATTATAAGGTGTAGGTGTCATTGTCATGTCTGCTGGCACCACTTAAAGGGATACAAAGGTCAAAATTGACATGTACTGTACATAGGTGCATTTCAATCTTAAATAGAAGCATTTTTGCAATATACTTCCATTAGCAAAAATATTTCTAGGAAATGTTATGACTGTTTATCAGCAGCATATGCACATATCCTGTGGGTGCCCAAGCAGCAGTACTCACATACCGCACCTTCAGAGAGTCAGCAGTAGCTTGTATGGCACAAATGAGGTCTTCACAGGCGCACTACACACCAACTCCAGCTCTCTGACCTTGAATACTGGTGCACAGGACTGTTGAGCCAATCAGGGATGGCATATGTGTGTAGCCTCCAATCATACGTTGACCTCAGTATCTGCAGGGATCTGACTTTATCTGCAAAAGGTAGTTAATTATATCTTCAATCCTGTCTAGGTTAGATCATAAAATTATTGTCCTTGTATATGCTACAGGTACTGCATACAATGGGGCATATGTATCAAGCTCCGAATGGAGCTTGATGCCCCGTGTTTCTAGCGAGCCTGCAGGCTCACCAGAAACAGCAGTTATGAAGCAGCTGCATAACCTGTCCGCCTGCTCTGAGCAGGTGGACAGACATCGCCGGAAATCAACCCGATCGAGTACGATCGTGTTGATTGACACCCCCCTGCTGGCGGACTATTGGCCGCGAGTCTGCAGGGGGGGCGTTGCACCAGCAGCTTTTGCAGTGCTGAATATGGCGAGCGTATTGCTCGCCGTATTCAGCGATTTCTGTCGGACCTGATCCGCACTGTCGGATCAGGTCCGAAAGACCTTGATAAATATGGGCTAATAAGTCAACATGCATATGACAAACTAAAAAGCCCAAAACAGAGACATTAATCAATGTCAGCACTACTACTGATCAATTTGTACTTATTTATCCCTAAATATATTGTCTAAAGTCATCCATCTCAGGGAACTATTTTTTAAATGGAAAATGTTATTATTTTCTTCATCTAATATCTGATTTTATAAATGATTCCTTAGTCATTTAAATGACAAGCAGTTCTTAAAGCATCATGAAAATGCTTTGAGTTTACAGTGTTGGGCCTGTCTATGGTCAAGAGATGATTTCCATTTCCATCTGCTTTGTGCAAGTCTTTCATTTCACCTGCACGCTCATCGCATGACTCCAGATTATTTGTTAGCACAAAGTATGACATGAAGCTGATGGAAAAAATGTTTTTTTTTCCTGTCTGCCTAAATACAGTATGATGTTAACTTTACACCATCTGTGTCAACGAAGCACGGAAACAGCAAATGTACAATAAACTCGTAGACTTCCTTTTTCTGCATTAATTTAGATAAAGCTGAATTTAACTCATTTTTGCTTGCACTTTTACTTAGAAGAGAGACTAATTAACTCCATGGTTGCCTAGGGTTGCATCAAATTTAGAATTTCAACATAAAGAGAAAATAAGTAACTTAACCCCTTAATGACCGCAGCACTTTTCCATTTTCTGTCCGTTTGGGACCAAGGCTATTTTTACATTTCTGCGGTGTTTGTGTTTAGCTGTAATTTTCCTCTTACTCATTTACTGTACCCACACATATTATATACCGTTTTTCTCGCCATTAAATGGACTTTCTAAAGATACCATTATTTTCATCATATCTTATAATTTACTATAAAAAAAAATTATAAAATATGAGGAAAAAATTGAAAAAAACACACTTTTTTAACTTTGACCCTCAAAATCTCCTACACTTCAACAACTACCAAAAAACTCCCATGCTAAATAGTTTCTAAATTTTGTCCTGAGTTTAGAAATACTCAATGTTTACATGTTCTTTGCTTTTTTTGCAAGTTATAGGGCAATAAGTACAAGTAGCACTTTGCTATTTCCAAAAAAATTTTAAAAAAATTAGCGATAGTTACATTGGAACACTGATATCTGTCAGGAATCCCTGATTAACCCTTCACATATATATATTTTTTAAAAGAACACAACCTAAGGTATTAAACATGGAGTATTTTGACTCTTTCCATGCAACTATTTTACCACCAATCTATGCCAAAGTTTGAAAAAAAAAAAAAAAAATGGTGATTTTTTGACAAAATAGCAATTATTATTACTGACCAAAAACACCTCAATATGTGTTCAACAACAACTTCTGAGTACAGTGATACCCCCCATGTATAGGTGTGTCGGGTTCTCTGGGGGCTAAAAGGCCTTAATTTTAGGGGGCGCATTCCAGTTTTTCAACTTGGAATTTTCATATCTGTCATCATGCACCCATGTCCTATTTGGGACATTTCTGAAGCCGGCCAATGTAAATTACCCCCATCAAACCATATATTTTTGAAAAGTAGACACCCTAGGGTATTTCAAATGCTGGTATTTTAACACTTTCCATGCACTAATTCAACCACTAGTCTTTGTCAAACTTTTAGGTAGTCATTTTTTTGCATTATTTTTCACACACATTGTACTTTAGGCATATATTCTCAGTCCCTGTTATGTGTTACTGCCAAAAAAAACCTCAATATGTATTCAACAACATCTCCTGAGTACAGTGATACCCCCCATGTATAGGTGTGTCGGGTTCTCTGGGGGCTAAAAGGCCTTAATTTTAGGGGGGGCATTCCAGTTTTTCAACTTGGAATTTTCACATCTGTCATCATGCACCCATGTCCTATTTGGGACATTTCTGAAGCCGGACAATGCAAATTACCCCCATCAAACCATATATTTTTGAAAAGTAGACACCCTAGGGTATTTCAAATGCTGGTATTTTAACACTTTCCATGCACTAATTCAACCACTAGTCTTTGTCAAACTTTTAGGTAGTCATTTTTTTGCATTATTTTTCACACACATTGTACTTTAGGCATATATTCTCAGTCCCTGTTATGTGTTACTGCCAAAAAAAACCTCAATATGTATTCAACAACATCTCCTGAGTACAGTGATACCCCCCATGTATAGGTGTGTCGGGTTCTCTGGGGGCTAAAAGGCCTTAATTTTAGGGGGCGCATTCCAGTTTTTCAACTTGGAATTTTCACATCTGTCATCATGCACCCATGTCCTATTTGGGACATTTCTGAAGCCGGCCAATGTAAATTACCCCCATCAAACTATATATTTTTGAAAAGTAGACACCCTAGGGTATTTCAAATGCTGGTATTTTAACACTTTCCATGCACTAATTCAACCACTAGTCTTTGTCAAACTTTTAGGTAGTCATTTTTTTGCATTATTTTTCACACACATTGTACTTTAGGCATATATTCTCAGTCCCTGTTATGTGTTACTGCCAAAAAAAACCTCAATATGTATTCAACAACATCTCCTGAGTACAGTGATACCCCCCATGTATAGGTGTGTCGGGTTCTCTGGGGGCTAAAAGGCCTTAATTTTAGGGGGCGCATTACAGTTTTTCAACTTGGAATTTTCACATCTGTCATCATGCACCCATGTCCTATTTGGGACATTTCTGAAGCCGGCCAATGTAAATTACCCCCATCAAACCATATATTTTTGAAAAGTAGACACCCTAGGGTATTTCAAATGCTGGTATTTTAACACTTTCCATGCACTAATTCAACCACTAGTCTTTGTCAAACTTTTAGGTAGTCATTTTTTTGCATTATTTTTCACACACATTGTACTTTAGGCATATATTCTCAGTCCCTGTTATGTGTTACTGCCAAAAAAACCTCAATATGTATTCAACAACATCTCCTGAGTACAGTGATACCCCCCATGTATAGGTGTGTCGGGTTCTCTGGGGACTAAAAGGCCTTAATTTTAGGGGGCGCATTCCAGTTTTTCAACTTGGAATTTTCACATCTGTCATCATGCACCCATGTCCTATTTGGGACATTTCTGAAGCCGGCCAATGTAAATTACCCCCATCAAACCATATATTTTTGAAAAGTAGACACCCTAGGGTATTTCAAATGCTGGTATTTTAACACTTTCCATGCACTAATTCAACTACTAGTCTTTGTCAAACTTTTAGGTAGTCATTTTTTTGCATTATTTTTCACACACATTGTACTTTAGGCATATATTCTCAGTCCCTGTTATGTGTTACTGCCAAAAAAAACCTCAATATGTATTCAACAACATCTCCTGAGTACAGTGATACCCCCCATGTATAGGTGTGTCGGGTTCTCTGGGGGCTAAAAGGCCTTAATTTTAGGGGGCGCATTCCAGTTTTTCAACTTGGAATTTTCACATCTGTCATCATGCACCCATGTCCTATTTGGGACATTTCTGAAGCCGGCCAATGTAAATTACCCCCATCAAACCATATATTTTTGAAAAGTAGACACCCTAGGGTATTTCAAATGCTGGTATTTTAACACTTTCCATGCACTAATTCAACCACTAGTCTTTGTCAAACTTTTAGGTAGTCATTTTTTTGCATTATTTTTCACACACATTGTACTTTAGGCATATATTCTCAGTCCCTGTTATGTGTTACTGCCAAAAAAAACCTCAATATGTATTCAACAACATCTCCTGAGTACAGTGATACCCCCCATGTATAGGTGTGTCGGGTTCTCTGGGGGCTAAAAGGCCTTAATTTTAGGGGGCGCATTACAGTTTTTCAACTTGGAATTTTCACATCTGTCATCATGCACCCATGTCCTATTTGGGACATTTCTGAAGCCGGCCAATGTAAATTACCCCCATCAAACCATATATTTTTGAAAAGTAGACACCCTAGGGTATTTCAAATGCTGGTATTTTAACACTTTCCATGCACTATTTCAACCACTAGTCTTTGTCAAACTTTTGGGTAGTCATTTTTTTTGTGTTATTTTTCACACACGTTGTACTTTAGGCATATATTCTCAGTCCCTGTTATGTGTTACTGCCAAAAAAAACCTCAATATGTATTCAACAACATCTCCTGAGTACAGTGATACCACCCATGTATAGGTGTGTTGGGTTCTCTGGGGGCTAAAAGGCCTTATTTTTAGGGGGCGCATTCCAGTTTTTCAACTTGGAATTTTCACATCCCATGCACCCATGTCCTATGTAGGACATTTCTGAAGCCGGCCAATGTAATTTACCCCCATCAAACCATATATTTTTGAAAAGTAGACACCCTAGGGTATTTCAAATGCTGGTATTTTAACACTTTCCATGCACTAATTCTTTGTCAAACTATTAGGCAGTCATTTTTTGTGTGTTATTTTTCACACACATTGTACTTTAGACATGAATTCTCAGCTCCTGTTATGTGTTACTGCCAAAGAAGACCCCAATATGTGTTCACCAACATCTCCTGAGTACAGTGATACCACCTATGCATACGTTTCTTGGCTTGTTCGGGGGGTGTAATGCCAAATGTCCAACATGCGTTTGTGATTTTTTTTTTCACATTTAACATATTTTCTTTGCCTATTGTCTTTTTGGGGGTATTTTAACATACCCCAATTTATTTGTTTCCATGAATGTGCATATTTTTGAAATGTTGACACCCCAAGGTATTGTATATGGTGTGCTTTGATGCATTTGAAGTAACTGTTTTAGCTAAAAAAATTGGAGAAAGTGTATGGTGGCATTTTTTCAATTTTCATTTTTACACACACATTGCTTTTTGACTATGATTTAGGAGAGACTGTTGTAAGTTAGTGCAAAAAAATACTTCAGGTTGTTTTCTGCTAGGCACCCTGAGTACACCTATGCCCCCCATGCATAGGTTTGCCAGGATTTTGGGAAGGTTATGTTACAATTTTATGACTTGTGATTTTAGTTATTAAGTGAGAGTATTTCTTCTGATAGGCCTATCTTTAGTTTGGGGCCTATTGTAAACCCCACTTTTATTTATTGCCATGAATGTGCATATTTTTGAAATGTTGACACCCCAAGGTATTGTATATGGTGTGCTTTGATGCATTTGAAGTAACTGTTTTAGCTAAAAAAATTGGAGAAAGTGTATGGTGGCATTTTTTCAATTTTCATTTTTACACACACATTGCTTTTTGACTATGATTTAGGAGAGACTGTTGTAAGTTAGTGCAAAAAAAATACTACAGGTTGTTTTCTGCTAGGCACCCTGAGTACACCTATGTCCCCATGCATAGGTTTGACAGGGGTTTTTGTAAAAAAAAAAAAAAGAACAGCCCCATTTTAGAAAAAAAAATATATTAGTGAAATGTAAAAATCTGGCACATTAAAAGTAAAAAAATAACAAAAAATTTAACAGTAAACATAACAAAAAAAAAATAACAGCAAATTTATTTATTTTTTAAAAATTGACCATTGTATGGTACCGCTTGAAGCAGTCCCCAATGCAGAGTCCAGGCTGTCCAGGGCAATCAGGACAGTGATATACAGTGTCCCTTCTCTGCCCCCTCTTGGTACAGACTCTGCATTTTTTTTGTGGTCTCTGCTTTGCGGCAGTAGGGGGGATTTTAAAAATAAAATGAGTAGCCCCAACTCTGCTCTCTCCCATCACCGCCCGGGGAGCAGGTGCATCATGGTACAAAATCCCCGAAATGATCTGGAGCTGAAATTGTAAAAAAGTCAGTTTCATTCCGGGGTTTGCTTTTTTGAACAACAAAAAAGCGTTGTGGGTTGCAATCTGCATTAGGTAAATTGCAACCTTTTTGTACCAGGCCCTTGTCTTCCGCATAATTAGGTAGGGCTGCAGCAGCTGATCTGCCAGATCAACCCCACCCATATGCCGGTTATAAGATTTGATGCACACTGGCTTCCTTATGATCTCAGCTCTGCCACGTACAGAGACCGCCACCGTCCTCTCTGTGTGGATGGTGGTAAGAAGGTATACATCCTTCTTGTCTCTGTACTTCAGTGCCAACAGCTCCTCTTGGCGCAGAGCAGAGGTCTCCCCCCTTCGTAGCCGGGTGCGTACAAGTTGTCCTGGGAAACCTTTGCGGTTCTTTTTAATAGTACCGCAAGCTACTGTATCAAAGCAATACAGTAGCTTGAACAAAAGGACACTTGTATAAAAATTGTCTAAGTACAAGTGATACCCTTTGTTCATTAGGGGTAATATCAGGTCCCAGACAATCTTGCCAGTGGTTCCCATATGTTCTGGGCAACCTGGAGGGTCAAGGTGGCTATCCTTTCCCTCGTAAACCCGGAAGGCCTGAGTATACCCAGTCTCGCTCTCACAGAGCTTATACACCTTTACCCCATACCTGGAGCGCTTGGAAGGAATATACTGCTTGAATCCCAGCCTTCCCTTATACTTCATCAGGGATTCATCAACGCATATATTCCTTCCAGGTGTATAAGCCTCTGCAAACCTGGCAGAAAAGTGGGTAATCAGGGGGCGGATTTTATACAGCCTGTCAAATTGGGGATGCTCCCTAGGGGGGCACAGGCTGTTGTCGCTGAAGTGCATGAAATGAAGAATCATTTCATATCTCTGCCTCGACATACTCTGGGAGAAAATGGGGGTAGAGCAGATGGGGCTACTGCTCCAGTAGGAGCGAACGGAGGGTTTCTTTATGATGCCCATCAGCATAGTCAATGCCCAGAATTTTTTAAATTCTGGCACATTGATGGGGGCCCATTGCTGCTTTGCCAAATATGTTTCAGGCTTTGCAGCACGGTACTGATGGGCATATAAATTAGTTTGGGCGACAATGTTCCCCAATACATCATCACCCAGAAACACCTCCAGAAACTGTTGGGGGCTAAAACCTGCCACATCTATATTTATGCCAGCATTTGCTGTGAAGGGTGGGATATCTGGCCTCTGGAGATGAGGCGTTACCCACTCTTCAGCGGCAATGGCAGCAACACGCCTCCTTCTAGCAGGGGGGCTGGCAGGGGGGCTAGCAGGGGGGCTGGCAGGGGGGCTAGCAGCCACAGATACATCACTATCAGTTGAGACTGCATCTAATGATGTATCTGAGCATATGGCAGGGTCAAAATTGGGGTCTGAGTCAGACATAGAGGCATCTGACTCTGACGCAAGGATGGCATACGCCTCCTCAACACTATATCTTTTCTGTGACATTTTTGTATCTGTCACAGAAAACCAAAATTAATTAATTAACTAAATGGCCTTTGGGTTTTTTTTAAAAAAAGTACAGCTATGCTAATGCCAGTGATTTATAGCGATCACTGGCAAGCTAGGGGTTAAATACTCTTTAAATTAAATTAACTAAATGGCCTTTGGGTTTTTTTTAAAAAAAGTACAGCTATGCTAATGCCAGTGATTTATAGCGATCACTGGCAAGCTAGGGGTTAAATACTCTTTAAATTAAATTAACTAAATGGCCTTTGGGTTTTTTAAAAAAAAAGTACAGCTATGCTAATGCCAGTGATTTATAGCGATCACTGGCAAGCTAGGGGTTAAATACTCTTTAAATCAAATTAAATTAGCTAAATGGCTCTGAAAGGAGCGTTTAGGTTTTTAAAAAATTACAACAACAAAAATTAACCCCTAAAAAAATGCACAGACAGCAAAAATGTAGAGCTATGCTAATGCCAGTGATTTATAGCGATCACTGGCAAGCTAGGGGTTAAATACTCTTTAAATTAAATTAAATTAGCTAAATGGCTCTGAAAGGAGCCTTTGGTTTTTTAAAAAATTACAACAACACAAATTAACCCCTAAAAAAATTCACAGACAGCAAAAAAGTACAGCTATGCTAATGCCAGTGATGTATAGCGATCACTGGCAAGCTAGGGGTTAAATACTATTTAAATTAAATTAAATTAGCTAAATGGCTCTGAAAGGAGCGTTTAGGTTTTTAAAAAATTACAACAACAAAAATTAACCCCTAAAAAATGCACAGACAGCAAAAAAGTACAGCTATGCTAATGCCAGTGATGTATAGCGATCACTGGCAAGCTAGGGGTTAAATAGTCTTTAAATTAAATTAAATTAGCTAAATGGCTCTGAAAGGAGCCTTTGAGTTTTTTAAAAAAAATACAACAACAAAAATTAACCCCTAAAAAAATGCACAGACAGCAAAAAAAAGTGCAGCTGTGCTACTGCCAGTGATTTATAGTGATCACTGGCAAGCTAGGGGTTAATGGCTCTGAAAAGAGCCTTTGGATTTTAAATTTTTTAACAAATAAAAGAAATAAATCTCTCTCTGCTAAAATACAGGTCTCTCTCTTTCTCCAACAAAATGGCAAGTGAGGAGAGGGAGGGAGATCCACACTGATCAGAGTCAATATTTACAAATATTGACATGATCAGACAAATGGGAGATTTTATTATTATTATTTTTTTTTTTCTAAGAAGGCTCAGATTGGGTGACCCTAGCTTGCCCCTATGGTGAGACAGGCTAGGGACACCCCCAGATGCCCCATGATGCACCGGGCATCGCCATTTTGGAAGCCTCATGGGGGAGGGGGGGGGGGCTATATGTGGGGCTTTTTTATTTTATATTTTATTTATTTTTTTACATTTTTTATTTTATTAATACACTAACTAAGTGCCTCGACCCACCGAGGCACTTAGCACACTAGCAGAGCATCGGAAGCGTGTCCGATCGCTTCCGATGCTCTGCTGCACTGCCGGGCTCCACGTGGAGCAAAACCGGAAGTGATCACTCAAGGGGGAGTGATCGCTCCGGTCCCGGCACTCCGTAACAGCACTGCAGGGATGCCCAGACATCGAGGCATCCCTGCAGTACTGTAATAGTGCCTGGAAGCGATCTTGATCGCTTCCAGCACTCACTTTAGCCGAGGACGTGCAGGGTACGTCGTCAGGCGTTAACTGCCTTTTTTTTTCAGACGTACCCTGCACGTCCTCGGTCACTAAGGGGTTAAGGCAGTCTAAGCAGCTGCCTTACACCCCATATAAAGAGAAAGTATTTTGTATACAGTTTAAATTGTTAGATTAATTTAAAGGGATATGATTCAGATAGAGCATGCATTGTTAAGCAACTGTCTAATTTACTCCTTTTATTAATATTTCTTTTTTCTCTTGCTATCTTTATTTGAAAAAAACAGGAGCTGGCCCATTTTTGGTTCAGACCCTGGGTAGTGCTTGCTTATTGGTGGCTAAAGAAAAATGTATAATAGGAGTAAACTAGAAAGTTGCTTAAAATGACATGCTCTATCTGTATCATGAAAGAAAAAAAAATTGGGTTTCATATCCCTTTAAGTGTTTAATTAGGATTCCCTATTCATGATCTATTTTGTTCCCAGGTATTATTTCTAAACTGGACCCAAAAATCTTCCTTTAACCCTGGGCAGTGGTGGGCTTTTGTGCTGCCCAATGCAATGAGAGATCTGCTACCTCTAAATACCCCTCCCCCAAACAATATTTAAAAAAATGTACTGCACCCCTAAATCCTGCTGCTCTAGGCACAAATCTAGTTGGCCTAGTCCAAAATACAAACCAGTCCCAGGTCTCAAAAAGATTAATAAAAATGTCTTCAAACTTTTTATATGAGTTTTTATTAATACAAAACAGAGTTTTTGTGTTTAAATATTTAAAGCATTTTGTGTAAAAATAAAGAGCCAATGTGGTAAATTGGGGTACCTTAATTTTTCTCTCACGATTCAGATAGATTATACAATTTTTATAAACGTTTTCAATTTACTTCTGCTATAATTTTACTTTGTTCTCTTGGTATCCCTATTAAAAAGCAGGCTCAGGACGTATCTAGAGCACTGTATGACAGCAGTATTGCAAGAATACTTTTAACAATGCTTTATAGTTGCAAGAGCACTAGTTGACAGCATTGTTTGCTGCCATCTAGTGTTCCAGACACATGCATGCTATCTACCTAGATATGCTCTTCAACCTAGAATACTGTGAGAATAAACAAATGTAATAATAGAAGTAAACTGGTATGCTCTGTCCAAATAACAAAAGAATAGAGGAAAGGGAAGATTTATTAACCCCTTAACTACCAGCACCGTTCCCCGGGCTAGTGATCCCATGCCTGTCAGTGAGGTGTCTCCGTTCATGAGATACACACTGTAATCAGCGTGTACCTCATGCTGTTGCTGGAAGCCTGCATGTGAAGCTAACCAGCACCAGTACAGTAACTGTCTAAATTGGCAGTTACTGTTTATGCAATCACAGTGATAGTATACTTAAAATGGAGCCTGGATACTAGCATGCCCCATTGCATGCTGGTATCAGGCACAGTGGTCAATCACTGGATGCCTCAGGAGTTCACAACAAAGTGGCCTATGGTCATGGGATCACTGTGACAGCTAGTCACAATGACCACATGTCAAAAATGACTTGACCCCTTCTCCTGTCCCAGTGTACACAAACAGTAAAAAAATATTTTAATAAAGTGGTTTTCTCTTGTAAAGGTGTATCCAGTCCACGGGTTCATCCATTACTTGTGGGATATTCTCCTTCCCAACAGGAAGCTGCAAGAGGACACCCACAGCAGAGCTGTCTATATAGCTCCTCCCCTAACTGCCACCCCCAGTCATTCTCTTGCAGCTCTCGACAAGAAAGGAAGTATCAAGAGAGATGTGGTGACTTAGTGTAGTTTTTACCTTCAATCAAAAGTTTGTTATTTTTAAACAGTACCGACGTTGTACTGTTTTTACTCTCAGGCAGAAATTGGAAGAAGACTTCTGCCTGGAGGTTTGATGATCTTAGCGGTTTGTAACTAAGGTCCATTGCTGTTCTCACACATAACTGAAGAGTATGGAAAGAAAACTTCAGTTGGGGGGACGGTCTGCAGATTGCCTGCTTTGAGGTATGTTCAGTATATTTTTTTCTAAAGAGATGATAAGGTCTAGAAAATGCTGACAGTGCCTGGTATATTTAAGGTAAGCCTGATACAGTGATTTAACAAGAACTGGGATCATGCTTGCAAAAAGGGATAATATTCATGTTAAAACCTATATTACTTAGTGTAAAAACGTTTGCATGATTTATAAATAAAAACGTTTTTTCTCTGAGGGTGATAAATCTTTATTTGGGGCCTAATTCCACACGGCTTGTTAGATTACTCCTAGGAGTACTTTTTTAAGGCCCTCTGACTTTGAGTGCATGGTGGAAGGGGCCTATTTTCGTTTTCAGTCTGAGACATCCAGCTTCCCTGAAGGAGTCCTCTGGCTTATAGGACCTCTATAGAGGGTTTTGTTCCTGCAAAAATCATTTTTAAGGGCAGGTAGGAGCCACAGCAGAGCTGTGGCAGTGTGTTTGACTGTCTGTTAACAGGTTTTAAGTTTTTCTAATTCGTTTTTGGGCCTGAGGGGTTAATCATCTATTTGCAAGTGGGTGCAATGCTGCTTTAGTCCCTTATACACACTGTAAAAAATTCGTAGAGTTTACTACTTTTTTTCACTGTTTTGCAGTTTATGTGGTAGTTTTTTTCTTTTAAAGGCACAGTACCGTTTTTTATTATTGCTTTTTTCACATTTATTAAAGTGTTTTCCAAGCTTGCTGGTCTCATTACTAGTCTGTTAAACATGTCTGACATAGAGGAAACTCCTTGTTCATTATGTTTAGAAGCCATTGTGGAATCCCCTCTTAGAATGTGTACCAAATGCACTGACCTTTCTATAAGTTATAAAGACCATATTATGGCTTTTAAAGATTTATCACCTGAGGTTTCTGAGACTGACAAAAGGGAGGTTATGCCATCTAGCTCTCCCCACGTGTCAGAACCTATAACTCCCGCTCAAGGGACGCCAAGTACATCTAGCGCGTCCAATGCGTTTACTTTACAAGACATGGCGGCAGTTATGAATCATACCCTCACTGAGGTATTGTCCAAACTGCCAGGGTTACAAGGAAAGCGAGACAGCTCTGGGGCTAGAACAAATACAGAGCTCTCTGATGCTTTAGTAGCTATGTCTGATATACCCTCACAATGTGCAGAAGTTGAAGCAGGAGAGCTTCTATCTGTGGGTGACTTCTCTGATTTAGGGAAGGCGTTACTTCAGCCTGAATCTGAAATGACAGCATTTAAATTTAAGCTTGAACACCTCCGCGTGTTGCTCATGGAGGTTTTAGCGACTCTGGATGACTGTGACACCATTGTAGTCCCAGAAAAATTGTGTAAAATGGACAAATACTTTGCAGTGCCTGTTTACACTGATGTTTTTCCAATCCCTAAGAGGTTTTCAGAAATGATTACTAAGGAATGGGATAGATCAGGTGTGCCATTCTCTCCCCCTCCTGCTTTTAAGAAAATGTTTCCTATAGATGCCACTACACGGGACTTGTGGCAGACGGTCCCTAAGGTGGAGGGAGCAGTCTCTACCCTAGCTAAGCGTACAACTATTCCTGTCGAGGACAGTTGTGCTTTCCTAGATCCTATGGATAAGAAATTAGAGGGTTTCCTTAAGAAAATCTTTATACAACAAGGTTTTATTCTCCAGCCTCTTGCATGCATTGCCCCAGTCACTGCTGCAGCGGCTTTCTGGTTCGAGTCTCTGGAGGAGGCTTTACAGGTAGAGACCCCGTTGGATGATATCCTTGACAGGCTTAAAGCTCTTAAGTTAGCCAATTCATTTATTTCTGACGCCGTTTTTCATTTAACCAAGCTAACGGCTAAAAATTCAGGTTTTGCCATTCAGGCATGTAGGGCACTATGGCTTAAATCCTGGTCAGCTGATGTCACTTCAAAGTCTAAACTTCTCAATATCCCCTTCAAAGGGCAGACCCTATTTGGGCCTGGACTGAAGGAGATCATTTCTGATATTACTGGAGGAAAAGGCCACGCCCTTCCCCAGGATAGGTCCAACAAGTTAAGGACCAAACAGACTAATTTTCGTTCCTTTCGAAACTTCAAGAGTGGCGCAGCTTCATCTTCCTCTTCTACAAAACTAGTCCAAGCTAGTCTGGAGACCTAACCAGGCTTGGAACAAGGGGAAACAGGCCAAAAAGCCTGCTGCTGCCTCTAAGACAGCATGAAGGAGTAGCCTCCGATCCGGGACCGGATCTAGTGGGGGGCAGACTTTCTCTCTTCACCCAGGCTTGGGCAAGAGATGTCCAGGATCCCTGGGCTCTGGAGATTGTTTCCCAGGGATATCTTCTGGATTTCAAAGCTTCATCTCCAAAGGGGAGATTTCATCTCTAACAATTATCTGCAAACCAGATAAAGAGAGAGGCATTCTTACATTGCTTTCAAGACCTACTAGTTATGGGAGTGATCCACCCAGTTCCAAAGGAGGAACAGGAGCAGGGCTTCTATTCAAATCTGTTTATAGTTCCCAAGAAAGAGGGAACTTTCAGACCAATCTTAGATCTCAAGATCCTAAACAAATTTCTCAGGGTCCCATCCTTCAAGATGGAGACTATTCGAACCATCCTACCTATGATCCAGGAGGGTCAATATATGACTACCGTGGATTTAAAGGATGCTTATCTACATATTCCGATACACAGGGATCATCATCAGTTTCTCAGGTTCGCCTTCCTAGACAGGCATTACTAGTTTGTGGCTCTTCCCTTTGGGTTAGCCACGGCACCAAGAATCTTTACGAAGGTTCTAGGGTCCCTTCTGGTGGTTCTAAGACCGCGGGGTATAGCAGTAGCCCCTTACCTAGATGACATCCTGATACAGGCGTCAACTTTTCAAATCGCCAGGTCCCATACGGACATTGTTCTGGAATTCCTAAGGTCTCACGGGTGGAAGGTGAACGAAGGAAAGAGTTCTCTCTCACCTCTCACAAGAGTTTCCTTCCTAGGAAC
This sequence comes from Bombina bombina, assembly GCF_027579735.1. Classification (NCBI taxonomy): domain Eukaryota; kingdom Metazoa; phylum Chordata; class Amphibia; order Anura; family Bombinatoridae; genus Bombina; species Bombina bombina. The sequence goes on along the minus strand of NC_069501.1, from coordinate 117,036,693 downwards.
TCTGATAGATTCAGTAGAAATGAAGATTTATCTGACAGAGGTCAGGTTGTCAAAACTTCTAACTTCCTGCCGTGCTCTTTATTCCATTTCTCGTCCGTCAGTGGCTCAGTGTATGGAGGTAATCGGATTAATGGTAGCGGCAATGGACATTGTTCCGTTTGCCCGCCTACATCTCAGACCACTGCAACTTTGCATGCTCAATCAGTGGCATGGGGATTACACAGATTTGTCCCCTCTACTTAATCTGGATCAAGAGACCAGGGATTCTCTTCTCTGGTGGCTATCTCGGGTCCATCTGACCAAGGGTATGACCTCCCGCTTGCCAGATTGGACAATAGTAACGACAGATGCCAGCCTTCTGGGCTGGGGTGCAGTCTGGAACTCCCTGAAGGCTCAGGGTTCGTGGAAGGCCCTCCTTCCGATAAACATTCTGGAACTAAGAGCGATATTCAATGCTCTTCAGGCTTGGCCTCAACTAGCTGCGGTCAGGTTCATCAGATTTCAGTCAGACAACATCACGACTGTAGCCTATATCAACCATCAGGGGGGAACAAGGAGCCCCCTGGCAATGTTGGAGGTTTCAAAGATAATTCTATGGGCAGAGGTTCACTCTTGCCATCTCTCAGCTATCCATATCCCAGGAGTAGAGAACTGGGAGGCGGATTTTCTAAGTCGGCAGACTTTTCATCCGGAGGAATGGGAGCTCCATCCAGGAGGTATTTGCCCAGTTGATCCAACTTTGGGGCAAACCAGAACTGGATCTCATGGCGTCTCGTCAGAATGCCAAGCTTCCTTATTACGGGTCCAGGTCTAGGGTTCCCAAGGCAGCGCTGATAGATGTTCTAGCAGCGCCCTGGTCCTTCAGCCTGGCTTATGTGTTTCCACCGTTTCCTCTGCTCCGTCGTCTGATTGCCAAGATCAAGCAGGAGAGAGCTTTGGTGATCTTGATAGCCCCTGCGTTGCCACACAGGGCTTGGTATGCAGATCTGGTGGACATGTCATCCTTTCCACCATGGACTCTGCCGCTAAAGCAGGACCTTCTACTTCAAGGTCCCTTCAAACATCCAAATCTAATTTCTCTACGTCTGACTGCTTGGAGATTGAACGCTTGATTCTATCAAAGCGTGGTTTTTCCGAATCGGTCATTGATACCTTAATTCAGGCTCGAAAGCCTGTCACCAGGAAAATCTATCATAAGATATGGTGTAAATATCTTCATTGGTGTGAATCCAAGGGTTACTCATGGAGTAAGGTCAGGATTCCTAGGATATTATCTTTTCTCCAAGAAGGATTGGAGAAGGGTTTGTCAGCTAGTTCCTTAAAGGGACAGCTTTCTGCTCTGTCTATACTTTTGCACAAACGTCTGGCTGAGGTTCCAGACGTTCAGGCGTTTTGTCAGGCTTTAGTTAGAATCAAGCTTGTGTTTAAACCTGTTGCTCCGCCATGGAGTTTAAATTTAGTTCTTAAAGTTCTTCAAGGGGTTCCGTTTGAACCTTTGCATTCCATAGATATTAAGCTTTTATCTTGGAAAGTTCTGTTTTTAGTAGCTATCTTCTCGGCTCGAAGAGTTTCGGAGTTATCTGCTTTACAATGTGATTCCCCTTATCTGATTTTCTATGCAGATAAGGTAGTGTTACGTACCAAACCTGGGTTTCTTCCTAAGGTGGTATCTAATAAGAATATCAATCAGGAGATTGTTGTTCCTTCACTATGTCCTAATCCTTCTTCAAAGAAGGAACGTCTATTACACAATCTTGATGTGGTCCGTGCTTTAAAGTTTTATTTACAAGCTACGAAGGATTTTCGTCAAACATCTGCTTTGTTTGTTGTCTACTCTGGACAGAGGAGAGGCCAAAAGGCTTCGGCAACTTCTCTTTCTTTTTGGCTAAGAAGTATAATACACTTAGCTTATGAGACTGCTGGCCAGCAGCCTCCTGAAAGAATTACAGCTCATTCTACTAGAGCAGTAGATTCCACATGGGCTTTTAAACATGAGGCCACTGTTGAACAGATTTGTAAGGCGGCGACTTGGTCTTCACTTCATATCTTTTCTAAATTCTATAAATTTGATACTTTTGCTTCTTCGTAGGCTATATTTGGGAGAAAGGTCTTACAGGCAGTGGTGCCTTCCGTTTAAGTTCCTGCCTTGTCCCTCCCTTCATCCGTGTCCTAAAGCTTTGGTATTGGTATCCCACAAGTAATGGATGAACCCGTGGACTGGAAACACCTTTACAAGAGAAAACAAAATTTATGCTTACCTGATAAATTTATTTCTCTTGTGGTGTATCCAGTCAAGGGCCCGCCCTGTCATTTTAAGGCAGGTGTTTTTTTTATTTTTATTTTTAAACTACAGTCACCACTGCACCCTATAGTTTCTCCTTTTTTTCTTGCTTGTCTTCGGTCGAATGACTGGGGGTGGCAGTTAGGGGAGGAGCTATATAGACAGCTCTGCTGTGGGTGTCCTCTTGCAGCTTCCTGTTGGGAAGGAGAATATCCCACAAGTAATGGATGAACCCGTGGACTGGATACACCACAAGAGAAATAAATTTATCAGGTAAGCATAAATTTTGTTTTTTTCCCCAGTTTCAACAACAATAACATATAGTATAGAAGATACATTAAAGATAAGGTATATCATACATATTCCTCTTAGATAGGTCATAAGTGTCTGCTTAATAAAGTTTATTTTGTATAATATTATTTTAATTTTTTGTGTGTGTTTTTAACTCCTAAATTTTATTTTCTGCCCTTGGCGATAAAAGGGTTAAACATAATGTGTCAAAATAACTCTAGATAAATACCTTGGGGTGTCTAAATCTACAAATATATACTTTTGTGTAGCAGTTTTGAAATGGATGATCACTATTTAGCTTATAGTCCAAGCAAAGAAAATGTTAGCGCTAAACCAATAATTACATCTTTGTAGTGTTTGGCCTATATTTGCTATACATTATTTGGAAACATAGACATATGGGGTAGTCCTAAAAACCAGGACAACATCAATTAATTTGGAGGTATTTTTCTTTAGCTACACTAGTTTTGTAGAAAATGTTACAAAGAATACTGCAAAAAAATGTCTTTAATTTTTCCTCATTTTTTAGTATTAACCCCATCACCCAAAACGACGTATATATACACGTTGTGCGGTACTTTGGCTATCGTACCACACAACGTATATATACGTTGTCGCTTCAGGATGCTCCAGCAATCTCAGCCGAGATCTGGAGCTCCTGAAGCTTCAGGCATCTCCCGCATATGCAGCCAGAGCGCGATCGGTGCTCCTCCTCCATATGAGGACAGATGCCTGATCGTTACAGGCGGTGACACTGTGTGTGTCACCATCTGTAACGATCTTCTGCTGGAGCCGGCGGGAGGTGTGGGCGGGAGGCGGTCGGGTGGGCCAGCAGGGGAGGCGGGGGGGATTGTGAGGAAGTGCGAGGGGCCCTACGCTGGAGGGTTTTTTTTTTAACAGGGGCAGGGAGGGATGGGGCGGCTACACTACGAATGAATAATAAATAAAAAATATATTTAAAAAAAACAAAAACATGGCGACAATAGTTAGGGGAGGTTGTTTAGGGGGGATTAGGGAGGTTTGAGGGTTAGGGTAATCCTACACTGCAGACTGTCTGTCAGTAATTAAGATGGGGTGACCAATGGGGGGTGGGGGAGGGAAGAGAGCTGTTTGGGAGGGATCAGGTAGGGATAAGGGGGTGGGGAGTGTGAGGAAGGAGGCTAATCTCTACACTAAAGCTAACATTAACCTTTTAAGATACCTAATTAACCCCTTCACTGCCGGGAAAAATCGAATCGTGGGGCGCAGCTACAATTAGCAGCCTTCTAATTACCAAAAAGCAATGGCAAATCCATATATGTCTGCTATTTCTGAACAAAGAGCATCTCAGAGAAACGTTTACAAACATTTGTGCCATGATTGCACAAGCAGTATGTAAATAATTTCTGTAAGAAACCCAAAATTTGTGAAAAAAGTACCACATTTTTTTATTTGATGGCATTTGGCGGTGAAATGGTGGCATGAAATATACCAAAATGGGCCTAGATCAATGCCTTGGGTTGTCTACGTAAAATATATATGTATAGATTTGATAGGTAAATAAAAAAAAACAAGGCTCTATTTCTGTTTAAATAGAGTGATAGCAAAAATGTTAAAATTGCTCTGGTGTTTTTGTCTGGAAGTCCCGGTAGTGAAAAGGTTAAAGGGATACTAAACCCAATTTTTTTCTTTTCTTTACCAATTCAGATAGAACATGCAAGTTTAAGCAACTTTCTAATTTTCTTCTATTATCAATCCCCTAGATTTAGAGTTCTGCGTTAGCCGTCAAAACCAGCGTTAGGGGGTCCTAACGCTGGTTTTGGTCTACCGCTGGTATTTAGAGTCTTGTAGGTAAGGGTCTAACGCTCACTTTCCAGCCGTGACTTTTCCATACCGCAGATCCCCTTACGTCAATTGCGTATCCTATCTTTTCCATGGGATCTTTCTAACGCCGGTATTTAGAGTCTTGGCTGAAGTGAGCGTTAGAAATCTAACGACAAGACTCCAGCCGCAGAAAAAAGCCAGGAGTTAAGAGCTTTCTGGGCTAACGCCGGTTCATAAAGCTCTTAACTACTGTGCTCTAAAGTACACTAACACCCATAAACTTCCTATGCACCCCTAAAACGAGGCCCCCCCACATCGCTGCCACTCTATTAAAAATTTTTAACCCCTAATCTGCCGACCGCACACCGCCGCAACCTACATTATCCCTATGTACCCCTAATCTGCTGCCCTTAACATTGCCGACCCCTACATAATATTTATTACCCCATAATCTGACCCCCCCAACATCGCCGCTACCTACCTACAATTATTAACCCCTAATCTGCCGACCGGACCTCACCGCTACTATAATAAATGTATTAACCCCTAATCCGCCTCACTCCCGCCTCAAAAACCCTATAATAAATAGTATTAACCCCTAATCTGCCCTCCCTAACATCGCCGACACCTAACTTCAAGTATTAACCCCTAATCTGCCGACTGGACCTCGCCGCTACTCTAATAAATGTATTAACCCCTAAAGCTAAGTCTAACCCTAACCCTAACACCACCTAAATTAAATATAATTTAAATCTAACGAAATAAAATAAATCTTATTAAATAAATTATTCCTATTTAAATCTAAATACTTACCTGTAAAATAAACCCTAATATAGCTACAATATAAATAATAATTATATTGTAGCTATTTTAGGATTAATATTTATTTTACAGACAACTTTGTATTTATTTTAACCAGGTACAATAGCTATTAAATAGTTAATAACTATTTAATAGTTACCTAGTTTAAATAATTACAAAATTCCCTGTAAAATAAATCCTAACCTAAGTTAAAATTAAACCTAACACTACACTATCAATAAATTAATTAAATAAACTATCTACAATTATCTACAATTAAATCAACTAAACTAAATTACAAAAAAACCCCACTAAATTACAAAAAATAAAAAAAGATTACAAGAATTTTAAACTAATTACACCTACTCTAAGCCCCCTAAAAAAATAACAAAGCCCCCCAAAATAAAAAATGCCCTACCCTATTCTAAAATAAATATTTTACAGCTCTTTTACCTTACCAGCCCTTAAAAGGGCCTTTTGCGGGGCATGCCCCAAAGAATTCTGCTCTTTTGCCTGTAAAAAAACATACAACACCCCCCCAACATTACAACCCACCACCCACATACCCCTAATCTAACCCAAACCCCTTAAAAAACCTAACACTAAGCCCCTGAAGATCTTCCTACCTTGTCTTCACCACGCCGGGTATCACCGATCCGTCCAGAAGAGGGTCCGAAGTCTTCATCCTATCCGGCAAGAAGAGGTCCAGAAGAGGCTCCGAAGTCTTCATCCTATCCGGCAAGAAGAGGAGATCCGGACTGGCAAACATCTTCATCCAAGCGGCATCTTCTATCTTCTTCCATCCGGCGCGGAGCGGGACCATCTTGAAGCAGCCGACGCGGATCCATCCTCTTCTAACGACGTCCTAAGACAGAATGAAGGTTCCTTTAAATGACGTCATCCAAGATGGCGTCCCTCGAATTCCGATTGGCTGATAGGATTCTATCAGCCAATCGGAATTAAGGTAGGGAAAATCTGATTGGCTGATTGAATCACCCAATCAGATTGAGCTCGCATTCTATTGGCTGTTCCGATCAGCCAATAGAATGCAAGCTCAATCTGATTGGCTGATTGGATCAGCCAATCCGATTGAACTTGAATCTGATTGGCTGATTCAATCAGCCAATCAGATTTTTCCTACCTTAATTCCGATTGGCTGATAGAATCCTATCAACAAATCGGAATTCGAGGGACGCCATCTTGGATGACGTCATTTAAAGGAACCTTCATTCGGACTTAGGACGTCGTTAGAAGAGGATGGATCCGCGTTGGCTGCTTCAAGATGGTCCCGCTCCGCGCCGAATGGAAGAAGATAGAAGATGCTGCTTGGATGAAGATGTTTGCCGGTCCGGATCTCCTCTTCTTGCCGGGTAGGATGAAGACTTCGGAGCCTCTTCTGGACCTCTTCTTGCCGGATAGGATGAAGACTTCGGACCCTCTTCTGGACGGATCGGTGATACCCGGCGTGGTGAAGACAAGGTAGGAAGATCTTCAGGGGCTTAGTGTTAGGTTTTTTAAGGGGTTTGGGTTAGATTAGGGGTATGTGGGTGGTGGCTTGTAATGTTGGGGGGGGTATTGTATGTTTATTTAAATGCAAAAGAGCTGTTTTCTTTGGGGCATGCCCCGCAAAAGGCCTTTTTAAGGGCTGGTAAGGTAAAAGAGCTGTTAAATTTTTATTTTAGAATAAGGTAGGGCATTTTTTTATTTTGGGGGGCTTTGTTATTTTTTTAGGGGGCTTAGAGTAGGTGTAATTAGTTTAAAATTCTTGTAATCTTTTTTTATTTTTTGTAATTTAGTGGGGTTTTTTTTTTGTAGTTTAGTGTTTGTTTTTTTTTGTAATTTAGTTTAGTTGATTTAATTGTAGATAATTGTAGGTAGTTTATTTAATTAATGCATTGATAGTGTAGCGTTAGATTTAATTGTAACTTAGGTTAGGAATTATTTTACAGGTAATTTTGTAATTATTTTAACTAGGTAGCTATTAAATAGTTATTAACTATTTAATAGCTATTGTACCTAGTTAAAATAAATACAAAGTTGCCTGTAAAATAAATATTAATCCTAAAATAGCTACAATATAATTATTATTTATATTGTAGCTATATTAGGGTTTATTTTACAGGTAAGTATTTAGCTTTAAATAGGATTAATTTATTTAATAAGAATTATTTTATTTAGTTTGAATAAAATGATATTTAACTTAGGGGGGTGTTAGGGTTAGGGTTAGACTTAGCTTTAGGGGTTAATACATTTATTAGAGTAGCGGTGAGGTCCGGTCGGCAGATTAGGGGTTAATAATTGTAGATAGGTGGCGGTGAAGTTGGGGGCGGCAGATTAGGGGTTAATAAATATAATATAGGGGTCGGCAGTGTTAGGGGCAGCAGATTAGGGGTACATAGGGATAACGTAGGTTGCGGCGGTGTACGGAGTGGCAGATTAGGGGTTAAAAATAATATGCAGGGGTCAGTGATAGCGGGGGCGGCAGATTAGGGGTTAATAAGTGTAAGGCTAGGGGTGTTTAGACTTGGGGTACATGTTAGGGTGTTAGGTGCAGACTTAGGAAGAGTTTCCCCATAGGAAACAATGGGGCTGCGTTAGGAGCTGAACGCTGCTTTTTTGCAGGTGTTAGGTTTTTTTTCAGCTCAAACTGCCCCATTGTTTCCTATGGGGGAATCGAGCACGAGCACGTTTTTGAAGCTGGCCGCGTCCATAAGCAACGCTGGTATTGAGAGTTGCAGTGGCGGTAAATATGCCTGTACGCTCCCTTTTTGGAGCCTAACGCAGCCCTTCTGAGAACCAGCATTGTTTAAAAGGTGTGGGGGGGAAAAAACACGCGTAGCTAACACACCCCTTTGGCCGCAAAACACTAAATCTAGGCGAATTTTTCTTCGTTCTCTTGGTATCTTTATTTAAAAGGAAGGAATAAAAGCTAAGGAGCGGGACAATTTTAGGTTCAGCACCTGGGTAGCACTTGCTGACTGGTGGCTAAATGTAGCCACCAATCAGCAAGTGCTATCCAGTGCTCTGAATCAAAAGTGGGCCGACTCCTAAGCTTTCATTCCTGCTTTTTCAAATAAAGATACCAATAGAACAAAGAGAAGTTGATAATAGGAGTAAATTAGAAAGTTGCTTTAACTAGCATGTTCTATCTGAATTGTTAAAGAAAAACAATTGGGTTTAGCAATCCTGATCTAAGTCACATTGTTCCACATTATTGCACATTTCATTTTAACCCCTTTGTAACCAGAAGAACCTCTAGGACCTTATCTGCATGTCTTGTTCATTTTTCATGGTTTGCCTGTTATCGCCCTATGCATCCTATTGCTTCTTATGTAGATGGCATTCGTCTAACATTTGTCTTGTTCAGTAGTATTTATGCTTTTATGCTTTTAGCCGCTGTCATTTTATTGTATTATCATCATAAGATGTTTAGAAAATGTATGTTGTGTTCTTTTAAAACAGACCTAAAACTTAACCCTCATGAATCCAGACTCCCTAACAGAGACGTCCTGTTTGTCAGTAGCTGCCTTGCTGCCATTGCATATATACGAGGTAAGAAATCAGTCCTCTGGCTAAGATATTAAATGCTACGATGTACAAGCTGTTTACATTCAAGTTGAAACTATTATTGCAGTATTGGTTTTGTGCTTCCTACGGATCTTTACTGCCGGCCTCTGCATTACTGAGGGACAAACTCCACAAGCACGATAAGAAAACACCATTTAATTCAGAACAGAAGTTAAAGAATGAAATACATTAGGAAATGTCCTCATTTAGATGAAATAACATAAAGTTGACTACAACGTCCCTTTAGTTATGGTGAAATTGATCTAAACCTGTAACATTGTAATTAGCTCAGGGACAAAGCTCATTTACACATGTTCCTTACTGACCACAGGATAAAGAGGACCAGGAACACTAATCCCAGGCTTTTCAATAGGTGTATTCCTGAATTGCTCTTAAAGGGACAGTCTACTTGAAAAATGGTATTGTTTAAAAAGATAGATAATCCTTTTATTACCCATTCCCCAGTTTTGCAACACTTATATTAATTTTCTTTTTACCTCTGTGATTACCTTGTATCTAAGCCTGCAGGCTGCCCCCTTATCTGAGTTCTTTTTGACAGACTTGCATTTTAACCAATCAGTGCTGACTAATAAATAACTCCACGGGAGTGACCACAATGTTATTTATATGGCACACATGAACTAGCACTTTCTAACTGTGAATAACTGTTCATAGATTAAAGTTAAAAGTTATACTTTTATGACTCAGAGACAGCATTCAATTTTAAACAACTTTCCAGTTTACTTCTTTAGTTTGCTTCTTTCTCTTGATATCCTTTGTTGAAAGCATACCAAGGTAGGTTCAGGAGCAACAATGCACTACTGGGTGCTAGCTGGTGATTGGTGGATGCACATATATGCCTCTTGCCATTGGTTCACCCGATGTGTTCATCTAGGTCCCAGTAGTGCATTGCTGTTCCTTTAGCAAAGGATACCATCAAAACAAAGTTAATTTGATAATAGAAGTAAGTTGAAAAGTTGTTTAAAATTCTATTCTGTAAAAGAATCATGAAAAAAATGTTTTTGTTTATGTCCCTTTAAATGTATTGAAAATTAACTAATGTCAGTATATACCAGGTTATAATACAATTTATTTATTATTCTTTAAAATAACCTCCAATTAAAATGTATATATACGAAACAATTGAAATTAATATTTATTTCTAAATTCTTAGATTAGTTAGCCTTATAAACACATTGAATTATATTAAGTAGAGACTATTACACATTATGCACGCTTATTTCGTTACAACATTCTATACAACAGATCATGAACTTAAAATTAACTTTACTCACAATGAATCACATTAAAATACCACAATAAAATACCAGAATATGGACCGCTAACTTAACAGTGTTTAGTTAAACAATATAACAAGATACTTCACACAAATCTTACTGGATCTCAATAGATTTAAAGTGAAGGTAAATTTTCATGTGAAAGTGCCCGTTTTTTAAAAAAAAAACTATTAAAAACAAGGGCACTTTCATTCATGAAAATTGACATTTTAGCCGTTTTTTTAAAAATGCACTTACCTTTTCTTCTTGAAGCCTCTCCAGTGCTTCACCAGCCCATCGCAAACTTCTTGATATGTCAGCAATGACGATTCCGTCATCCTCCAATCACGGCTTCCCCCCCGGGGTAATCATTACCTGAGGCAACTCCGTGATTGGAGAAAGCCGGTTTCGTCATTGTTGGGTAAGTAAACCAGGAAGAAGCAGGCGGGGCATCTTTTCAGAACAGCAATCCAGCGTTTCAGAAGAACAAGGTAAGTATTTTTAAAATATGGTGCTATGTTAATTTTCATGAATGAAAGTGCCCCAGTTTTTAATAGAGTTTTTGAAAAACCGGGCACTTTCACATGAAAATTGACTTTCACTTTAAGATAACTTTCAGACAAGTATAATTAAGCTACTTAGCCCACAAATAATTCTATATAACTTCAATTAAAAACACCAGAAATTGTATATATTATTAATGCAAACAGCCAATTTATATGTCAATATGTCTGACCTGAAATAACCTCTTATTTAGCTACAATAAGGCAAATTTAAAAATATATAGCTAGCAATAACTGTAATTAATTTATGATATTAAAATTCAAAATTCTTTCTAAACATTAATATTTAATACCAGTATACTTACTACCCTTAGTCTAGTTAATATTAAAAACAAGAATAAATTCTCCTTTTAAATTACAACTACGATATAACTATAGTTTTAGAATACCTTTGTTTAAAATATTAAAAATATAGAGCAGCCATACTTTACCACATAACCAAAAGAGTGCTCAGCTTCCAGAATTTCTTGTGGGTCATCTAAGAAGAATTTATTCCACTATTGTAAGGATACAGGACTCAAAATTGTTATCTTCCTTTGTCCAAGAAAGTGTCCCAAAATGGCAGAGAATATACTTGTCCCAAAACCTGTGTATTTTTCTCTCCAAAAGTTATGCTTCTTTGAGTCTGTCCTTTGTCTAGTGTGTGTGGGCATTTATCAAAGATATAACCCCTCCTTCTTTTCTTTAATCATTCCCACAAGAGTTTGATAGGCCCTCCGGAGCTGAACATCTCCCATTGGCTCACTGGGAACACATGGCTATCCGATACTACAATTCCCCTTGGTTGTAATTCTTGCATAAACCACTAGATGGCAGCAGACAACCAGAAATGCAGTCTCATGATCAACACTACTGCAGTTTAAATATCTCACCTTAAAATGTTTATTAAATATCCTTTAATTTCCGGTATGAACAAACCACATGTTCCATGTGTATTGGATTATGTCATACTATTTACCCTGAGTATTTCAAGACTAAATTTGAGTATTTCTTATAATATTTTAGAAGATGCCTTTAAAGTTGCATTTGATTATTATCCCATATTAATACAAATGCAGCACAATTCACATTCAGTACATCTCTTGCTGAGTGTATAAAAACATATGATATAATATACAGTACCAATTACATATGCACTTGTCAGATGGACATTTTAAATTGACTATATGGTTACTTATTAAATTCAGCAAATACTTATCTAATATGCTACTGTTAGGCATTTCTTCTTAGATCCACAAATACACATTTATAAAATTTACTTGGACAGTCTGAGTATCAAGGAAACATTTTAAAATTACGCAATTAATTTTATATGAAGCTCTATTTTCCCATTTTAAGGTCAAGATTTGCGCTGTTATATGTTGTCTGCACTCACAGGGTTAAAATGTTTTAAAAGACTTTCTTCACTATTTCACGGTGACGTGATGTCTGAAATACATGGGTTTGAACTCAGTATGAGGTATTTAACACTTAAATGATAAGGGCTATCTCCTCTGAGTATGTTTGTATATTCCATTATCAGTTCAGACTGAGCGACTGTTCCTTACAGGGAGCCTGTAAGTTTATTACCCATCTTGGGCAGGAAACCCATATATGGGCATACACATCTGAGGGCTCCATAATGCTAATATTTACTTTGAAGTGGCCCATCGGTCTTATCTAAACAAAGGTCTAAATCCTTTGTTCTCTCCTGTGTAACCAAGAAGAAGGGGAGTTGGTCTGTTGTGGCTACAGCCCACACAACTCATGTCAAGCGAGATATTAGCTGATCTGAAATATCAAAATTTATTTGATACATATGTAGTTTATTTAATGCTATTCACAGGTACCCTGACGTAATTCCCCCTTCCAATTTTAAATAGATGTAGGACACATGTATTTGAATTGGCTTAAAGTCAGTGGTACTTGGTGAGTGTACTGACTGATGCATCATAGACAGTCTTCTGTGAAGAGAATCCGTTATTTTTCATCCTCATATTTATGCTCGTTAGCTAGGCATCTTTCAACTACCATACTTCTTTAGTGCATTTGGGGATATGACAGCTGGGATCCAGGATGGCACGCTCGCAACTGAACCATTTATCCATAAAAGTATAATTTTTAGGTATCCTAATTTTATAGGCGACTGGGGATATTTTGTCAGTAATGACAAAAGGACCCTTCCATGATGGAATAAATTTCTTCTCCTTAACCTGATCTCTTCCAAAGTTATAAAGATAAACTTTATCATTTATTTCATATTCCTTTTTGGACGTTTTGAGATCATAATAGGTTTTAGCAGCAGTTGCAGACTTTTCTATGTTCCTTTGAGCAAATGCAAAGCCATATTGCAGGTGCTTCCTTAAGTTCTCCACATATTGATATGTATTGGCAGCATTTATCAAGTTCTGGTCTGATGTACAGTACAATAGATGTTGAGATAGAATCATTCTTCTACCAGTCATCAATTCAAAAGGTGATATCTTAGTAGCACTACTTGGAGTTGCACTTAATGCCATTAGGACTAGAGGTAATTTTACATCCCAGTTTTTACCTGTTTCACTCACAAACTTTTTGAGGATTTTCACAATGGACTGGTTGTAACGCTCTACACCACCACTAGAGGCAGCTCTATACGCAATATGGAGCTTTCTTTTGACCCCTATTATTTTCTGCATTTTGGTTATCACTTCACTAGTGAAGTGGGTTCCCCGATCTGATTCTATTCGCTGGGGTAAACCAAATCTGGAAAACACGTGGTTGATGAGCAATGCTGCGCATGTTTCAGTACTATTGTTAGGTGCACTGATGCACTCTACCCATTTAGTGAATAGGCACATTATTGTCAACATGTATTTGTTACCTCTTGAGGACCTTGTTACTGGACCAATAAAATCAATTTGTATATCTGACTTTTCTGCAATGCCGCTCTATGCGTTGGCACAGTGGGTTGGAACTGTGGACAGATTAAACAACCTTGATAGTAGGTTTGAACATCCTTCAACATGTGCAGCCAAAAGGCGTAGTCACGTAATATATCATACATTAATTTGGCACCACGATGGCCGGATGTGGGAGCATCATGGGCATGTTGAAGCATGAGACTTCTAAACTTTGTAGGTACCACCCATTGCTGGATGCCAGTTTTGGAGGTTCTAATTAGCAAACCATCCTGTAACTTGAATTGTGATTTGGATTCCATTAAGATTCTAAGATCTTCCTTACCAATAACATCCTCTTTTGAGATGGGGTTGCTTTCAGGATCTTCTATGTGTTTATAGAAGATACCTATAATGGGGTCTTCTTTTTGACTAGTGATCAGGTCCTCACTAGGAGAATCCTGACTCCATTGTACCAGGTTAGGCTCATTTTGTTGTTTAGCCTGGTTTCTGGTAATGGCTTCTACCTGAATTTCACCCATTAAAGGACCAGTCAACACAGTAGGTTTGCATAATCAACAAATGCAAGACAGCAAGACAATGCAATAGCACTTAGTCTGAACTTCAAATGAGTAGATTTTTTTTCTGACAATTTTAAAAGTTATGTCTTCTTCCACTCCCCCTGTACCATGTGACAGCCATCAGCCAATCACAAATGCATACAGGTACCATGTGACAGCCATCAGCCATTCACAAATGCATACACACTTATTCTTGCACATGCTCAGTAGGAGCTAGTGACTCAAAAAGTGTAAATATAAAAAGACTGTGCACATTTTGTTAATGGAAGTAAATTGGAAAGTTGTTTAAAATGGCATGCTCTATCTGAATAATGAAGGTTTAATTTTGATTGAGTGTCTCTTTAAGTGGTCGATATTAAGGAGTTCTCCAGTTATGGCTCCATGTTTGGCTAATGAATCCGCAAGATCATTGCCTTCCTTATCAGGACCTATAATCCTGGAATGACCCTTGGCCTTCTTCCAGTGTATGGTTAACCCATTGGATACCACTAGATTATCAATCTCGCAGAACTTGCCATGTTTGACTGGTTTGTTGTTAGTTTTCTGCATGCCATTTCTTTTCCAAGTTGGCAGGTATTCAACAAAACTGTCACGCACATAATTTGAGTCAGTAATCCATTTATCCAAGTTATACCAATGCCGGCGACTAATCTGCCCTCATTATCAATAGTGGCATGGTAAGAACAACCATCAACATATACCCAAGGTAATGTTTGACAATGGTCCTCATTATACATTTTATATGGGGAAAGCAATTGTTCCTCCAGGAAATCATCTTCTAATAACTCTTCCCCATGATACTTAGCAGTACAGTCATGGAGCTCAGCAAGCCCCTGTGCGACTGGATTCTTTTTATTGTTTGTAGCGAATTTCTAAAGGCTAGCCTTGTAATGAAAGAGTCCAAGCTGTTATGCGGCTGTTAGACAGGTTCCCATCTCTTATTCTCTCACTTTGCAGATATAGCAAAGGCTGATGGGCCATTTGTACAATAATTTTCTTGCCCTGTATATAGCTGCGGAAATTTTGTAGACCCCATACAGTAGATAAGAGGGCTTTTTCACAATCACTAAATTTTATTTCTACTGGGGATAGAGTTTTACTCGCATAAGCAATGACTTTGCTTAAATTATCATGCTTTTGGTATAAAACAGCACTCATGCTTATATCTGTGTAACCTGTCTCTAAGTAGAAAGGTTTACCCCCTTCAGGGTATGCTAAGCAAGGTGCTTGAGGGAGTTTTCTCTTCAGCTCTCTGATGGCTGTCTCTTGAGCTTCACTTTAGTGTCATTTCACACCCTTTTTCAGAAGAAGTAGCAGTGGTTTAACTAAGTCTGCATAATTATAAAAAAATTTGCGAGAATAATTCATCATACCCAGGAATAATTTCAATTCCTTTAAGTTAGTTGGGTTCCTAGAATTTATTATAGCTTCCACCTTTTTCTTTACACGAGTGCGGCACCATTGAGCTTTTTGTAGGGATAATTTGACACCTGCCCTTTTAAGTTGGCTGAGGACGTGTTTAAGTTCTGTGATGTGTTTTTCAAAGTCTGTGCTTTTGATTAAAACATCATCAACATAAGATAAGGCCCCCCTTTCCAGTGCATCAGGCATAGCCTATGCACGAATACAGCAAATTCATGTCCTGAATTTATGTATCTAAATGGGAGCCTTTGGAATGCATACTGGACCTTTTGGAACGAGAATGCAAGCTTATACTGGTCCACCTCATGTACCTTTATGGTCCAATATCCCTGTGCACATCAGTGGCAGTGAATATTTTGGATCCCTGCATCTGCGCTAGGCACTGGTCAATGTATGGCACAGGCTAGCCAGACATGTTCACTCATTTGTTTAGCTGTCTTAAGTCAACACACAATGCTATTGTCCATTGGGCTTAAGAACACCTAAAATAAGATTGTTATAAGAGCTGTGCACCTGTCTGATGATACCTCTTTCTTCCAGGTTCCTTGTGATTTCTAAAAGAGAATCATATGAGGCTAAAGGAAGTCTGTATTGTTTAACAAAGACAGGTGGTGCATTGGGATCTGTTTGAATTTTTGCAATGTGCAAGTCTGTAGTCCCACAGTCATAAGAATCCCTAGCAAACATATCCTTGTACTCCATCAGGAGTTCTCGTAGCTGTTGGCGTCCATCATCACTGGCCATTAGCTAAGGAGATTTGCTCTTCGACTATTTGCTAAAATCCTGGGAAGATTTCAGGCTGTCCTATCTCATAGGCTTCTTCCAACCTAGAGGTGAGATCCCCTTGATTATAATTTACATTGCCCCCATGATTCTGGGTATTGGGGTATTCTTTCTCTTTGATCAGCTGATCAGATACTAGGGAGGCTTCTTCAATTTTACAGATGCCTTCCTCTGAGCTGAAGGGATAAATAGACTGAATTGTAAATAGTCCCTCTGGCATAGATGCAAAGGATTGTTCTATTAATTGTTCTTCAGTTAAGTATCCTTCAGGTATTAGCCCAATTACATTAATTTCTGACCTCTTTTTACCTGGATAAGGATAAGAGGAATTTATCAGCCCCAGCAGAGATTACAACATCGTTAGATACCTACATATTCACAGCATATGGCATTTGCTGGTTTGCTTTCGGGGCTGCATTTTCATACTGAAATACTTCAGGGTCCCCCTTTAACCTGCTCCAAAGGCAAAGGTTAATCAAATCTATTTGTATTGCATATCTATGTAAGAGATCATTGCCAATGTATATTTTATTATGGGGAGTATTTAAAACAAAAAACAGGTGCTTCGCTGATTTATTACCTATGGAGATAGATAATAAACACTTAGCTGGGATGTTATAGCTTTTACACTTGTCATCCAGGTCATGGACCAAGAGATCTTGGGGAGAAAGATATTTAATCACTTTAGGTTCAGCTATCTGCGCTAATAAGCCTTCGCTTATATAGCTAGCTTCCTGTTTTAAGCTCAATTTGGCATACTTGGTTTTTCCAAGGTCATGCACTTGCATAGGGATACATAGATCATCCTTAACTTTCTTAGTTTCTGCAAGGAATTGAGAATGATCTCCCCCTTTAGGGGACTTAGCATCCCCCTTGTAAAGAGATATGGTTAATATATCGCCGTCTAAGAAAATATTGGCTATCTTTCCAGGCGAAATTTTAAAAATATTACCATCAGAGCCACTTAAAGGAGTCTGATTATCTATTTGTAGGATAGTAATTTCAGGTACAGAGTCATTCCTGAAATGAATCTCCATAGCATCTGGCTTCTCTTTCACCACGTGACAGTTATGTCTGGTGCAAGATATACCGGACCGCTCATAATTAATAGGCCTTTTTACTTGTGACCAAATTACATTATTTATGCAATCAATTATGGTGCTTAATCGCTTCAGGAATTCACTACCAATAATTAAACAATCAGTTGGCAGATCCACTATACCCTGTTCCCCAGCCTTAGCTTTAACCATGCTGTACCGTAGACTCTGAGAGAGTCACCCCCACCACCTATTAGTGAACCATCAAATTCTTTTATCTTAGGTTTGTGGGGTGTTAGCTCATTTAGCTGTGTGTAGTACCTGTGGGATAAAATAGTCGCCTGAGATCCAGTATCAATTAATCCCATGATAGGGTTTGCAACTGAATCCTGGAGCTCAGCTAATACATAATATCTCCCTGCAGTTTCCACCATTTCACACATAAAATTAGCATGATTACACATCTGTGGGCTTCGCCACGAGTTACCTGAATCCGTCACGTTACCTGATGCAGACAAATTTTCATTCTTACCAGTCCTTTCCTCTGTAATAGGGTTGACAGGATTCCTGTGTACTGCATCTGTGGGAATAAGGTTAGGAGAAAACTGCAAAGGAAGAGGTTTGTTAGAGCTTGCCAGCTGAGGTTGCTTGTCATCACAGCTAAAATGTCTCTGTCTGGGCTGTAGGGAGAGAACATGATTAGTACCATTATTGACATTCATCATTTTATTTGGTATATCTCTCCCCTCTCTCTTAGGTAATACCGCAGTACTTATGACTGTGCCTGTGGCCCACTGCTGGCCACTGGCTGTACCCCTAAAAAAGGATTACTAGGGTGCTGAGCCGTCAAAGCTTGACTCATATTAGTAAATAGTGTACATAATTTACTTATTTGTGTACTGAGTTGGCCCACTTGATTGGACAAGCTATTTCTACCCATGGACAGATTTTTTGTTATCCCAGGGTATTGATTCCTGGATCCTTGGGATCCCTCAGAATCATAGCTATTGTTCCTATTTTGACGTGGTTGTCTGTGGGGTTCAACTTGTTCAGCGTTAATATATTGGGGAGCGCTATTTACTTGGGGTGTTTGGTTACCCTGAGAGTATTTTTGCCACTTTTGGTATTTATTTTTACGGGGTACCAATTACCTTGTGGGTTTTCATCTCTTTGGTGATAATTATTTATCTGGGTATGCCCCCCATTTTGAGTATATTCTCTCTGCACCTTGGCCCTTGATGGGAAAGGGGCAGAGTTAAAACTTTGTGGGGAAGGCCTGTTTTCTCGGGCCTCTTCCGCATAAGTTTTCTTTTTAGACTCTAAGTTTAGGGGGCTAGGTGACACCCTAGTTTCTGCCACAATTTTGGGGCTGGGCCTTGGTTCCCTTTTTAACCCCCTGTTCACCGGACTGCTTAATGGAGTATAACTTTGTACTCTCTTTGATCAGCCAGTCCAATGAGCAGTTATCATCAAAATCTCTAGCCAGATTCATTTTGATGTGTGAGGGCAGTGCTTCAAAAAATAAATTCACAAATTCTGAGGTCTCAAATTTGGGGTAATCTTCAGCCATACTGTATGCACTTTTTAATGCAGAAAGGAATTTAATTGGGCTTTGATTCGCGCCACATTTCAAACCGTATGCAGCCACTTTAGCAGCCGCGGTCGTGCGATAAAAACCAAACTCCTTTTTGCACTGTCGTTTTGTTTCACTCCAGGAATGAACATTCATATCCTTTAGTGAAGCAAAGAATTTGTGATGTTCACTTTCAAATACCCAGGGCAGAAAATTAACTATTAACATTCATTATGGATAAAGCATTCTCATAAGTTTCTAAGTGGTCAATTATAGAAGTGGTTCCCTTTTTGGAAAATGTAGGTACTGCACCATTTTAGGGGTGTCATATACCTTATTAGACACATCTTGGGTCTTCCTAGGGACCTTCTTGTTAGGGTTGGAGCGTTCCCTATATGCCCTTCTACTGTGGGGAGATCCCTTATGCATATTAGCATTATGGGGACTATTTGGGTAGCTGGCTCCGCCCTATGACTCACTGTAATCACTGTCCTCCCCCTCTGAAGTGTAGCAGTTCCCTGAATTTAAAACATGAGGTGATTGTCTATGTGGGAAGTTTATCTCTGAGCCAATCAGTTGTGTAATTCACTTCTCATAAGTCCTTTTAGGGTTTCTAAAATACCTGCATTATCCTCAATGCTAATAGAGGGGGTTTCATTATGGTGAGATTGTCTTTTTAAATGTCTAATTTGGGCTACTAAATCTTGGTTATGCTCTTCTAAGGCGGCCATGTCTCGTTTAAATGTAACAATTTCATTTTCTGCTGTTTCTAAACTCTCTTCGCACTTGCATGATGAGCGAATATCATCTTCTAGCCCCTTTATTTGCAATTCCTTTTCTATAAGGTGTGTGGACATTTAATCAATAATGCATATTACAAGGGGCCAGGATTTGAGTATTAGTTCATCCCGTTTTTTGAGATTATTGCATTGATTAATTTTTAATAATTCTTGGAACAATACACTTTTTTCATTCCACCTTCCATCATCAATAGCAATATTCTTATGCTTAATTGCAAGCATATCCATATAATCATTTAAATCATCCGCAATCTTACACCTATTTTTAATGTGGCCTATGACGTCCATTTTAAGGACATCGCCCTTAGTGAGGGGTAATTTTGAGGAATATATTTCAACACTGAGTACAGATTCATTTGATTCACTTCTAGTAACAGAAATTATTATTTTGGCTTAGTATTTAGTTAAATTTAAAACGCTAATACAATTTTGACCAACAAGAGGAAATATATATATATATATATATATATATATATATATATATATATATATATATATATATATATATATATATATATGTATATATTTTAAAATATCAACCTTCATTTTGAAATAATAATAAAAAAATTGATTAAAAATTATATAGTTTTTTTTTTCTAAATAATAATCTCTATTTACTACAAATATACTATATCAATGTGATAACGATAATAATCTAACAGCTGTGCCTCCAAATAATATGTCAGTATATACCAGGTTATAATACAATTTATTTATTATTATTATTCTTTAAAATAACCTCCAATTAAAATGTATATACGAAACAATTGAAATGAATATTTATTCCTAAATTCTTAGATTAGTTAGCCTTAAAAACACATTGAAATATATTAAGTAGAGACTAGATGATGAATCAATTATGCACGCTTATTTCGTTACAATATTCTATACAACAGATCATGAACGATATACCTTTAAAATTAACTTTACTCACAATGAATCGCATTAAAATACCACAATAAAATACCAGAATATGGACCACTAACTTAACAGTGTTTAGTTAAACAATATAACAAGATACTTCACACAAATATTACTGGATCTCAATAGATTTAAGATAACCTTCAGACAAGTATAATTAAGCTACTTAGCCCACAAATGATTCTATATAACTTCAATTAAAAACACCAGAAATTGTATATATTATTAATGCAAACAGACAATTTAAATGTCAATATGTCTGACCTGAAATAACCTCTCATTTCGCTACAATAAGGCAAATTTGAAAATATATAGATAGCAATAACTGTAATTAATTTATGATATTAAAATACAAAATTCTTTCTAAACATTAATATTTAATACCAGTATACTTACTACCCTTGGTCTAATTAATATTAAATACAAAAATAAATTCTCATTTTAAATCACAACTACGATATAACTATAATTTTAGAATACCTTTGTTTAAAATATTAAAAATATAGAGCAGCCATACGTTACCACATAACCAAATGAGTGTTCAGCTTCCAGAATTTCTTGTGGGTCATCTAAGAAAAATTTAGTCCACTATTGTAAGGATACAGGCCTCAAATCTTCCTTTGTCCAAGAAAGTGCCACAAAATGGCAGAGAATATGCTTGGCACAAAACCTGTGTATTTTTCTCTCCAAAAGTTATGCTTCTTTGAGTCTGTCCTTTGTCTAGTGTGTGGGCATTTATCAAAGATATAACCCCTCCTTCTTTTCTTTAATCATTCCCACAAGAGTTCGATAGGCCCTTCCGGAGCTGAACATCTCCCATTGACTCACTGTGAATACATGGCTATCCGATACTACAATTCCCCTTTGGTTGTAATTCTTGCATAAACCACTAGATGGCAGCAGACAACCAGAAATGCAGTCTCATCATCAACACTACTGCAGTTTAAATATCTCACCTTAAAATGTTTATTAAATGTCCTTTAATTTCTGGTATCAACAAACCACATGTTCCATGTGTATTGGATTATGTCATACTATTTACCCTGAGTATTTCAAGACTAAATATGAGTATTTCTTATAATATTTTAGAAGATTCCTTTAAAGTTGCATTTGATTATTATCCCATATTAATACAAATGCAACACATTTCACATTCAGTACATCTCTTGCTGAGTGTATAAAAACATATTATATAATTTACAGCACTAATTACATATGCACTTGTCAGATGCCTGAAAAATAAAAAGAATGTTAGTAATTTTGAAATAAATTGGACATTTTAAATTGACTATATGGTTACTTATTAAATTCAGCAAATACTTATCTAATATGCTACTGTTAGGCATTTCTTCTTAGATCTACAAATACACATTTATACAATTTACTTGGACAGTCTGAGTATCAAGGAAACATTTGAAAATTACACAATTCATTTTATATGAAGCTCTATTTTCCCCTCTTAAAATCAAGATTTGCGTTCTTATATGTTTTCTGCACTCACAGGGTTAAAAATGTTTTAAAATACTTTCTTCACTATTTCACAGTGACGTCACATCTGAAATCCATGGGTTTGAACTCAGTATGGGGTATTTAATACTTAGATGATAAGGGTTATGTCCTCTGAGTATGTTTGTATATTCCATTTTCAGTTCAGACTGAGCGACTGTTCCTTACAGGTGGCCTGTAAGTTTATTACCCATCTTGGGCAGGAAACACATATATGGGCATAAGTGTTATTTTGTCGACTAAAACTAGACTAAAATGAGAATAAAACTAAAGAAATTCTGATGACTAAAATATGACTAAAACTAAAATGGCATTTTAGTCAAAAGACTACGACTAAAAGTAAATCAAAATTTGCTGACAAAAACATTTTATGCAAGGTGTTATAATCAATCCATATCTAATTACTGCTCTTTTGTCAAATTTACAAAACTTAATTTTATTAAATTTTAAGATAAATAAAGACATGTTATATACCACAACAGTTTAAATCTGTTAAATCTGTATTGCATGTTCAAACCTTAATACCATAAATAAAAACAGGTTAATAAGCCTTTACTCCAGGAGTATATAATGAGTTTGGAAGTTCTAGAGCAGTGCTAATATCGTTGCCAAAAAATGTTCGAATCTGTGAACAATCAATTGATTCTTCCTATTTTATTATTATTATTATCGGTTATTTGTAGAGCGCCAACAGATTCCGCAGCGCAACAGATTCATAACCCATGAGTATGGGTTTAAGTTTTGCTGTGCCTGTGATAGCTGCAAAAACTTTTTGTTGTGTTGAGTTACTTGATACTTGTTTTAATTATTAACAGAGAACTGTTAAAATTTTTATATTGGTTAATATGTGCAATACAGCCAATACAGTTTACAGTTTTGTTTTTTTATATTTTAAAGTTGCACTTCTGTTTGTTTGTGAAACTTGGTTTTATTTAATTTTAAGTTTAATAAAGACGTCATATATAACAACAGCTAAATTTGTGTCTGTATTGCATGTTTAAACCTTAATAACATAAATAATAATAGGTGTTATAGTTACTCCTGGAGTATATAATCAGTTTGCAAATTATAGAGAAATGCTTAAATAATGCATTACACTTTACCTAAACCCCAAAGATTTTAGTAGACTAAAATCTACTGGAGACTCAGTTGACTAAAACTAGACTAAAACAATTCAGATGACTAAAATACGACTAAAACTAAAATGGCATTTTAGTCAAAAAACTAAAACTAAGACTAAATCGAAATTTGCCATCAAAATTAACACTGATGGGCATACACATCTGAGGGCTCCATAATGCTAATATTTACTTTGAAGTGGCCCATCTGTCTTATCTGAACAAAGGTCTAAATCTCTCCTGTGTAACCAAGAAGAAGGGGGTTGTTCTGTTGTGGCTACAGCCCACACAACTCATGTCAAGGAAGACAGCTGACCTGAAATATCAAAATTGATTTGATACGTATGTAGTTTATTTAATGGTATTCACAGGTACCCTGACACTAAGCAATTAAAAAGTTATTTTATTATCCTGGTCATATAGACAACTAATATATATAGCCTAATACTTGTTGCTAAATATTAAAATTTACATTCTTGTATAATTATAAATTTTACAATTTATGTAGCTGGAATTCTGTTTGGATTTAGCTGTATTTCTTAAACCTAAGGGAAACAATCTTGTCTTTATTTCTCAAGCCATTGGCTACCAGATCAGGCTGCAATGCATTTCTACTTAAAAATCACCCATGGGGTTAAACTCATAATGTAATTATTTTTCATACATATCTTTGTTTAGATCATCCTGAAACAGCTGCTCTATTCTTCGTGTCAAGCGTTTGCATCGGTTTGCTCGTTACCCTGTTTGCACTTGTGATCCGAGTTTCATGGAGGAAAGACTTGCGCAATCTCCAGAAAATGAACGGTCACGTTGTAACTGAGAAGGACTGTGAAGATACGGCAGTATCCAGCAGCGATGAGGAGGAAGATGCTTCATCGCAATCCCACTTCTCAGAGGAGTTTAGAGAGCTGTGCAAAAACTCACATCCAATTAATAACAGAATGGATGCGGCAGACTTGGCCGAAAGGATAGAACGGCGGGAACAAATAATACAGGAAATATGGATGAACAGCGGCCTAGACTTGCCGCCACATAAACAAACTAATTTCTACTTTTAATCAGAACACTGAATGTCATTCTCAGAAGAAATAATATTGATGTCTCCCTTTACCCTTCTGTGAAGGAAAAGAGTTCAGTTTAAAAAATATAATTTCTATGACATAATACTGAGATTTTTATTATATTTTTATACAATTTTTTATTTATCTAGATATACAAATAATACAACATTGTTGTTGGCCATGCTACACTGAGAAAAGAATGATATTTTGTGTAATGATTTGGTATTGTTCCCATGTCCAAAGGTGTTTAGAGAACTCTTTGTCTAATTATTAGGAATGTCAAGCATTTATCGCTTCATTGCACAAGAAGACACAATTGTTGAGTGCTACCACTATGAGTTGTAAACTTAATCTGAAAGTGCTCTTTATAATAAATCATAACATAGTTAAACTAAATTGTTTTTCAGGTATTTGTATTATTAAATCATTTAAAGGGACATTAAACACTAAGGGCTAGATTACAACTGGAGCAATATCTTTATGTGCTCCTGTAAAGGGGCAAATTTGCCCATTTACGGGCTCACGTCAAAAAACCAGCCATTACAAGTGGCTGGTTAATGCTCCCGCGAGCTTGTGGTTTCACTTAGCGCAATTAACCAGAGGTCAGACCTTTGGTTAATAAAAAAAAGTTGCCCCAAATGCCCCTAAAATAAAGAGGACAGTTATTCAGAATAAGATAAAATTATAAGCATCTTTATTTAAAAAAAAAAATGCACAAAGCAGTTTGAAGGGGTTAAAGTGAGGTGATAAGGGGTGTTTGAAACAAAACAGCACTGAAAGTGCCTTTACAAAGAGCTGAATGGGGACTGTGTTTTTACTGTAAATGCTTATATACATATATATTTATGTGTTAATATGTGCACAAATATATATATTCATTTATATACAGTATATATTTTCATTTTGGTGTCTAGCGCTGCGCAAGTTGTCCCCGTGCTGCGTTAGATGATTTGCCGTGTCTCACGGCATGGAAACGAGGCTCTCGAGCCTATTGAAGAGTTCTCTTGTGAGCGGAAGGTTTCCAGGCAATACAAACGCGAGGTCATGTTCTCATTGAACCTGACTTGTAATACCAGCGCACATTTATGCTTTTGATGCCAGAGGTTAGCAACAGGGCCCTACAGTTCTTTTTAACTGGTACCTTTATTGTCCACCTCACAGTATTTAATCCCTTAAAGTGACATGAAACCCACATTTTTTATTTCCTGATTTAGAAAGAGCATGCCATTTCAAATAACTTTCTATGTTACTTCTAGTATCTAATTTGCTTCATTCTTTTGATATCCTTTGTAGAAAAACATATCTGAATAGGTTCAGTGGCTGCACATAGATGCCTCATGTGATTGGTTCACCCATATGCATAGCTATTTTATTCAACAAAGGATATTTTTTAAAATTATGCAAATTAGATAATAGAAGTAAATTGTAATGTTGTTTAAAATTGTATTTTCTATTCGAATCATGAAAGAAAACATTTGGGTTTAATGTCCCTTGGAAGGGGCATGAAACAAAATTTTTTTTTTCTTTATTGATTCATATAGAGTGTACAATTTAAAAAAAAAACTTTCTAATTGACTTCAATTATCAAATATATTTTGTTCTTTTGGCATCCTTTGTTGAAAAGCTAGTAGGTAGGCTCAAAAGTGTGAAGGTGTTGGCAGCAGTTTTACAAGAACGCTTTTAACAATCTTTTACATTGCTCAAGCACTGTTGCCAACTTGCCATCAAGCACTCAAAAGCATCTGCTGCCATATAGTTTTCCAGACACATGCACACTATCTACCTAGAGATTCTCTTAAACAAAGAATCCCATGAGAACAAAGTCAATTTGAAACTTTCTTAAAATTGTATCATGGTCTGTTTGAAACAAATATTTTTGGGTTTCACACCCCTTAATGTAACATCTGTATACATGTCAAATGTAAATTGACTTTAAGGACCATATATATGCCCAGACAGACAAAGGACACAAATCAGTGGAAAATGCTGTGTCACTACTGGATGTCAATGATTATGTATATTATGTATTATATATATATACACACACACACAGCCATATATATATATATATATATACAGTCACACACACACACAGAGACATATATATATATACATATATATATATATATATATATATATATATATATATATATATATATATACAGTCACACACACACATATACACAGCCACACACACAGACATATATATATACACAGTCACACACACACACACAGCCATATATATATATATATACAGTCACACACACACACAGAGACATATATATATATATATATATATATATATATATATACAGTCACACACACACATATACACAGTCACACACACACACACAGCCATATATATATATATATATATATACAGTCACACACACACACAGAGACATATATATATATACATATATATATATATATATATATATATATATATATACAGTCACACACACACATATACACAGCCACACACACAGACATATATATATACACAGTCACACACACACACAGAGACATATATATATATATATATATACAGTTACACACACACATATACACAGTCACACACACATACATATATATATACACAGTCACACACACACAGAGACATATATATATGCACACACACACACACACATATACACAGTCACACACACACAAATACATTTGGAAACAGATGTATATTCATTAACACTATACATATATATTATTATACACTCAAAGATTTTGCAGCGCAAAGTATGGGTTCAGATGATAAACTTAAAGCTCAGAAATCTAGTGGAAACAGGATTGAACAATCATTAAAAAACAATTAAACACAAATATGCCTTTTCTAAAAAAATTTACATAAATCATTTGTCAAAAGTCAATGTGCATATTATTCGCACAGTTCATAAGTTACCGGCTCCTTTGAGGATAGTTCATACAGATCCCTATTTAAAGGTTAGTCTGCTGTTATTGGTGTTATCCTTTGTACAATCCAATGGATTCTCCGTTTATGCTCTCTGCAGGGTGCTGCCGTCTTTCAGAGGTGTGTTGCTTACACTCTCTAATGGAAGAATGAAAGAGGCGCAACCCCAGTTAAAACCACTCACAAGATATCAGTGTAAAATCTGCAGTAACATAAATGAAGTCAATCAACTTCATTTATGTTACTGCAGATTATACACTGATATCTTGTGAGTGTTTTTAACTGCATTAGCTCAATTAAAGTGCTTTTGCTACCTTGATGTGGGGTTGCGCCTCTTTCTTCTGTTTGTTTTATATATATATTATTATTATTATGATTAAAATTGGAATCATATTTTGGATCACATTAAAACAAAATCTGTTAACCAGCTCTGAAAAAAAACCCAGTTTGGCCTTTCATTTAAACAGCTTTGACATCTCGGCACAATAACAGTTTTTTTTAACCACACACACACACTGTGACTTTCACTAACAGGATACATTGGCCTCTAGTTATCAAGCCGTCAACCTCAAATACGCTGGAATTCCGCAGCGTATTTGTGGCGAGGCTGATTCGCTGTAGTTATCAAGCACTACAGCCTGGCAAAAGTAGAATATAGTGATGTAAGCTTCGATCCGCCGGACTCAGTCCGACACAGATCGATTCTTACGTCACTCCAGATGTTCCGAACGCAAGTTCGGCACAATCTGACTACTTTTGGGAGTTATCAAAAAACTAGCAGGTATGCTCGCCACTATTCCGGGCCAGCGTACCTGGTTTTCAATCCGCCGCCCTGGAGGTGGCGGATCCCATAGGAATCAATGGGAGTCTGACCATAGCGAAAGCTCATGTTCGCTGCTGCCCGACATCCCATTGATTCCTATGGGAAGTGTGTACACCTAACACCCTAACATGTACCCCGAGTCTAAACACCCCTAATCGCCCCCCCCCCCTACACCGCCGCAACTAAATAAATGTATTACCCCCTAAACCGCCTCTCCCGGAGCCCACCGCCACTCTAATAAACTTATTAACCCCTAAACCGCCGCTCCAGGACCCCGCCGCCACCTACATAATACCTATTAACCCCTATCCTTCCCCCCTACACTGCCGCCACCTATAATAAGTTTATTAACCCCTATCCTGCCCCCCCCTACACCGCCGCCACTATAATAAAATTATTAACCCCTAAACCTAAGTCTAACCCTAACACCCCCCTAACTTAAATATTAATTAAATACATCTAAATAAATATTATTCTTATTAACTAAATTAATCCTATTTAAAACTAAATAATTACCTTTAAAATAAACCCTAATATAGCTACAATCTAACTAATAATTATATTGTAGCTATTTTAGGATTTATTTTTATTTTACAGGCAAATTTCAATTTATTTTAACTAGGTACAAAAGCTATTAAATAGTTACTAACTATTTAATAGCTACCTAGATAAAATAAAGTCAAATTTACCTGTAAAATAAAAACTAACCTAAGTTACAATTACACCTAACACTACACTATCATTAAATAAATTATTCCTATTTAAAAATAAATACTTACCTGTAAAATAAACCCTAAGATAGCTACAATGTAATTAATAATTACTTTGTAGCTATTTTAGGATTTATATTTATTTTACAGGTAACTTTGTATTTATTTTAACTAGGTAGAATAGTTATTAAATAGTTATTAACTATTTAATAACTACCTAGCTAAAAGAAATACAAATTTACCTGTAAAATAAATCCTAAACTAAGTTACAATTAAACCTAACACTACACTATCATTAAATAAATTAAATTAATTAACTACAAATACCTAGAATTAAATGCAATTAAATAAACTAACTAAAGTACAAAAAATAAAAAAAACTAAGTTCCAAAAGATGCAATCAGCCAATCAGATTGAGCTCGCATTCTATTGGCTGATCGGATTGAACTTGAATCTGATTGGCTGATTGCATCATCCAATCAGATTTTTCCTACCTTAATTCCAATTGGCTGCTAGAATCCTATCAGCCAATCGGAATTCGAGGGACGCCATCTTGGATGATGTCACTTAAAGGAATATCCATTCGTTGGGTAGGCGTCGTTGGAAGAGGATGGCTCCGCGTCGGCTCGTTTGAAGAAGGCTCCGCTCCGGATGGATGAAGATTGAAGATGACGCATGGATGAAGACTTCTATTGGATGGAAGACCTCTTCAGCGCCCCTTGGATGATGACTTCGGCCGCTGCTGATGTCCTCTTCTGTTCCATCGGTGGTCGGCTGGCTGAAGACGACTCAAGGTAGGGAGATCTTCAGGGGGTTAGTGTTAGGTTTTTTTAAGGGGGGTTTGGGTGGGTTAGAGTAGGGGTATGTGGGTGGTGGGTTTTAATGTTGAGGGGGTTGTACTTTTGTAATTTAGAATAGGGTAGGGTATTTGTTATTTTGGGAGGCTTTGTTATTTTATTAGGGGGCTTAGATTAGGTGTAATTAGATTAAAAATCTTGTAATATTTTTTTATTTTTAGTAACTTAGTTTTTTTTATTTTTTGTACTTTAGTTAGTTTATTTAATTGTAGGTATTTGTAGTTAATTAATTTAATTAATTTAATGATAGTGTAGTGTTAGGTTTAATTGTAACTTAGGTTAGGATTTATTTTACAGGTAATTTTGTATTTATTTTAGCTATTAATAACTATTTAATAACTATTCTACCTAGTTAAAATAAATACAAAGTTACCTGTAAAATAAATATAAATCCTAAAATAGCTACAGGTTTATTTTACAGGTAAGTATTTATTTTTAAATAGGAATAATTTATTTAATGATAGTGTAGTGTTAGGTGTAATTGTAACTTAGCTTAGTTTTTATTTTACAGGTAAATTTGACTTTATTTTATCTAGGTAGCTATTAAATAGTTAATAACTATTTCATAGCTTTTGTACCTAGTTAAAATAAATTGAAATTTGCCTGTAAAATAAAAATAAATCCTAAAATAGCTACAATGTAATTATTAATTACATTGTAGCTATATTAGGGTTTATTTTATAGGTATTTAGTTTTAGCTAGGAATAATTTAGTTAAAGGGACAGTAAACACTAATATTTTTTTTCTTTAATCAAAATTATCTTGTTTAATTATATTTATAAATCAGCTTCTTTTTTAAACGTTTTCTTTTGATGTTTAGATTTTACCCTCATAATTTCTTTTATTTGCAAATAGACAGCCCACCCACCGCTTCTCCTTACTTTTTTTTTTATTTTACCATTTGTTTGTTCTGCCTATCACTGCGTTACCGATCGCGCCATTGCATTCTATTGAGCGTGCCCGTCATTATCACACAAAAAAAAAATCGGATTCTGCGCATGCGCACTTTGTTACTTTTTCCCCTCAGTTGTCAAACTGACTGTCAGTGAGGTAAACAACGGATTGCCGCTTTTGCAATCCCTTTGTTACATCAATAGTTGTCTAGTGAATTAAAATATGCACTTATCTGATTTACTTTACAGTAATAAGAATGTGTAGCAATGATTCACAATTTTTTCATGCAAAAATATGTATGCTAGGCTGTATAATAATAAAAGATTGAACTAGATAGGAAGAAAAATATGTAAATGGATAAAGCACATACTGCATTGTACCTTATACCGGTATTTTCATTTTTTTTCCATTGTTGCTCAGTGCCTTTATTTCCATGAGCTTCATGAGCGCGCTCATTAGCATGTTCAGGGGGTGTGTCAAACAAAAACATTAGATTGTGTCAGAGGGCGGAGTTTAGAATATACAACTGGGAATTTTTTTCTAATAAACAAAGTCTTCTGTTTACTGACCCTTTAATAATAGTAAATTTATTTAGATTTATTTAATTAATATATAAGTTAGGGGGTGTTAGGGTTAGGGTTAGACTTAGGTTTAGGGGTTAATAATTTTATTATAGGTTGCGGCGGTATAGGGGGGCAGGATAGGGGTTGATAAATGTATTATAGGTGGCGACGGTGTAGGGGGGGCAGATTAGGGGTTAATACGTTTAATATAGGTGGCGGCGGGGTCCGGGAGCGGCGGTTTAGGGGTTAAACAATTTATTTAGTTGCGGCGGGGTACGGGATACGCAGGATAGGGGTTAATAAATTTATTATAGGTGGTGGTGGTATAGGGGGGGCAGGATAGGGATTAATAGGTATAATGTAGGTGGCGGCGGGGTCCGGGAGTGGCGGTTTAGGGGTTAATACATTTATTATAGTTGTGGCGGGGTCTAGGAGCGGTGGTTTAGGGGTTAATACATTTATTATAGTTGCGGCGGGGTCTAGGAGCGGTGGTTTAGGGGTTAATAACTTTATATAGTTGCGGGGGGCTCCGGGGGCGCCGGTATAGGGGGAAGAACAGTGTAGTTTAGTGTGGGTGCTTAGTGACAGCTTATCAATAAAGCTGGGAAAAAGCCGAAGAGCAGCGAGATCGGATGAGTGATAACTATCACAGTCCGCTGCTCATCGCCCCGTACTTGGTGCGCGGCTTTTTGACAGCTTTTTTGATAACTTTGGCGAACGTATTCAGGTCCGCGGCGGCGATGTGAGGCAAGTTAGAAAACAAAAAAAAAACAGTCAATCAGCATCAGCAGTGCTGAGGTAATGATTTGCCTTTGATGTGATCTCATGAAATTTAGTGAAAAAATTAATGAGATTTCATAGAGCTTACTTAAAGGGACACTCAGGTTAAATTAAATTTTCATGATTCAGATACAGCATGTAATATTAAACAACTTTCCAATTTACTTCCATTAAAAAAAATGTGCACAGTCTTTTATATTTACAATTTTTGAGTCACCAGATCCTACTGAGCATGTGCAAGAATTCACAGACTATACGTATATGCATTTGTAATTGGCTGATTGCTATCACATGGTACAAGGGGAGTGGAAATATACATAACTTTGAAATTTGTTATAAAAAAATCTATTACTCATTTGAAGTTCAGACTACGTGCTATTGCATTGTCTTGTTATCTTGCATTTGTTGATTATGCAAATCTAATGTGTTGACTGTGCCTTTAAACTGAATAGAAAAATAACATGACTGTGCCTGCACATGACAGATGCACAATCCTAGCTTGTCCTGGGACAAGCATCCTCACTGGCTGCTTAAAGTCTCTTTACAGTAGGGTGTGAAATTTGAGGTAGAATATCTTCCTTTTTTAGATAGAGATGTTCAGGTGATATTTTCTATTCTGCTTTTTACAGCTATGCGGCATCAGTTTCAAGTGCTTCAACATTTGGGTATCATGTCCCTTAAAGGGAGGGAATCCCCTCAAAAATAACAAATTTACCTAATATTTTCTGTATTTACAGTCACTGACTGTACCCATGAAACTAGAAAATTCTAAGGACATTTGTTCACAAAATCTAAAGTTAGAAGCACCTGAAAGTAGTTTTAACATTGAACTGTCCCTAATACAGCCATACAAATGCAAGCTCTCAATCAAACAAACTGGGAACAAGTCAGGGTTCACAGACTTATGTAATCACCCTAGACATATACAAAACACGGAAGGGGACTGCACTCTCAGACTAGACTGGGTACACATCCCATGACCCTGCAACTTACTCTTTCAGTTTTGCTTTTAATCTTAGCTGAGAGCTTGTAAGCGAATTCTGGACTTTCTCTGTGTGTTGTATTAATTTATTTTGTCATTTTCCCTATGGGCCTTGCACCCAGGCTTGTCTGGGGTGAACTGCCTGTGACTCTGGAGACAGCACAACTTCCTGAGAGTGCTATAGCACCCAGGGCTGAGCATGTTGCAGGGTCATGGGATGTGTACCCAGTCCAGTCTGAGAGTGCAGTCCCCTTCCGTGTTTTATATATATATATATATATACATAAAACATTTAATTATTACTTAATTATTAAAAAAATGTTATTGCAATAGATGGGCTTGATAAAGTGATACCAGTATCCCATGTCTGGTTTCATTCACTTAGCAGGATTCTTAAAGGAATATGAAGTCCATTTTTTTTCTATTATTTGTTGAACAAAGTAGGTAGGCTCAGGAAGGTGCATGTTTCTGGAGCACTATTATGGCAGGAGTTTTGCAGTAATGCTTTTAACAATGCTATACAGTTGCAAGAGCACTAGAGGGCAGCTTTGTTATGTAATGCTCCAGACACACGGACTCTACCTACCTAGGTATGCTCTTTAACAAAGAATACCATGGGAATGAAACAAATTTGATAATAGAGGTAAATTGTGAACTTTTCTTTAAAATTGTTTGCTTATTCTGAATTACAAAATACATTTTTGTGTTTTATGTCCCCTTAAAGTGATGGTAAACTCCGTTTTATATTGTTCTTTAAATGTCAGTTTCCTTACATGTGTGTCTTAAGTAAGCACCTTGGTGCACTTATTGGTTTTTAAATTATTAGTTGTCTCTTGTCTCTGTCACCTGAAGCCGAGGGAGCAGTTATCGGCCAGGAAACAGGGGGACAAGATGACATTAATTAGGTATTTTCTGTATATAAGGTTGTGTTGTTAAAATCAATTTTTAACTAAAACTCATTAAAAATGTAAGTTTTTAATCTTTACTCATAGTAGGAATGAGTGCTTATTAACCCCATTCTTGAGGTCCCTTGACCTTTATCTATCTAGCTTAGTATTTTTGTGGGGCTAGCACCGGATTTTCAATCCATTTATTCCACTATTACACACTGTATCTAGTGCCAGTTCTCTACTCCTCCATATTGCAATTGTTTGCAGTCAGAAAGATATGTTGTTGATAAATCTGAAATATGATAAAAGGAAAAGCCTTGAAAGTGGTAAAACTTCAAATACAAAATGAGAAAGTTGTTTTGCATTAGACAAATAGGCTAAAGCCAGCAAATTACACTGGCATCATTGTGTACCCCCTATTGTAATTCTAGCACCTCCTTTTATCTTTTGTACTTATTTGTGCCCCTTTGTAATCCCACTACCCCCGTCTGGGGGCGTAAATGCCCACTTTGGCAACCACTGCTATATCTGCACTGGGCAGTTATATTAAAACATCAAAATAATAATGATAATGTATACCTACTTGATCATGATATAGTCTTTTTGTCTTTGCATCTAGTAAATAGCTTGTCTTGTAAACCTACTCTCTGCTGATAGACAAACCCTTATGTATTGCAGGGCTCGACAAACCCAGGAGCCTAGGTTTCTAGAATTTTGCCCCTGGCTCCTAACTTTTTGGGTTATTCTCCATGGATATATATATATATATATATATATATATATACACACACACATACAAATACCACTGTCTAGCTCCTAAACATATATCCGGCTCCTAAATGTTCTTACTGGCTCCTGAATTTTAAACAGATTTGTCGATCCCTGATCTATTGTATGAGAATCAGCTCTCTGGCATGTGGATCCTGCAGTTTTGAAGTCAGCGGCAGTTCTGTAAGGGTGATGGGTGTAACCTCTCACACACACACCTATGTAGGTATTTAAGGGACTTATTTTCTTCCTCACAGTTATGTGACACAGTGAGGCCCCAGTTGGTGTTACATCAATCACAATGTCTATGAGTGACCGGTCTTTTGTCAGTCAGCATGGCTGTGCTATTTTACAGACTAAAACAGACATCGATATAGGATCACTTAAAATGTTTATGTCCATTTTGTTTTATTTTTGTCATAATACTCTTTTGTCAACTTAAAGAGGAAATATTTTTGTTAAAATCAAATGACTCCATTTTAAATCAATCACAGTTCCCTTGTGATGTGCATGATGTAGATTTTGTGAGGTGTTTACATTTAAACCCATTTCAGACCATTTGAAAAGCCTCCAAAAATCTCATGTATTTTTCAAATGTGTTTGTCCAACAAAAAAACTCCCTCTGTATCTTGCATTCTTTTTGCATGGCCTTTTTTTTTCAAAGTTAGTGAAAAGGTCAACATTCTCAAAATGTAGAACTTTATTCACCATTTGTAAAAATATTTTTCTTCTGGGTTTTTAATAACTCTTCTGATTGGAATAGACATAATAAATAAATGTATACAAAAAATACCCATGTTTTCTCTTGCACATTTAATCAGAATGAAATTTACACAAAAATTATATAAAATAACTTCCCTGATTCAAGCACATACAGTATTTTGTTCCAAAGAGAGGAGAGTCTGATGAAAATGCATTTGCTTTACTTAGAAAAATATATCTGTTGTATTTTGTTACTATAAAGAATTTCCTTGGGCAATTTGGGGTGCCATCTTGATGATGGTCTGAAGGTCCAAACATTTTATTTGTCAGGTCTGGGTATTAATATCTCATTGGGTTTTTGTTCAGTTGTCATTAGTGTGTATGTCTAATAAATAAACATGTGTTACCTCCACAGGGAGCAGGTTAGACAAATTATCTCAAATTTTATTACGTATCTGAAGCTGGCGATTTGGCAGAAGCATTCCATACTGATGAGCTGGAACCACTCATCCCAACCCTGTACTCCTTACAGAGGCTTGGCTCTCAGCAGTAAAACATAATAAATTATTGAAGACTCAAGCATTTATTAAACAAATGTGCTGAAAGATAAAGGTTTATGTTCCATTTTCTTTCCTAAGAGGGTGCATTCCAGAGCTTCAAAAACAGAGATTTGGTTGAATGCTTTGGGTCTTTTCTACTGACTTAAAAAATATTTCAGAGATGGGATGTATTATCCACTGAATAAACAATTAACACTTCCTTCTTCTGCTATGTTAACCATTAAATAAAACGTTACCAATGCACCAATTTAACCATACACTACTTTTTCAGACATAAATCTCAGTATAGGTGGCTATTTATCTTGTTGACTTACATACAAGATTTAAGCCATATTTACCAGAATCAAGGGGGACACAACAGGTTCTTTCTATGATTTCAATGAATCAGCTGCTGAAAATAGGATAAGAGAAATTTGTTACATTAAATTAAATAATTATGAGAATAGATAGCTTTATAAATACAAAGCTCTAGCAAACAAAGGTTATTTCCACATATTCCAATAATGCTTATTAATTGGGCATTGAGTGGAGGTTTATATATACCATAAATTGTTTTATTTCAATTACTAATTGTGTGTGAAATAAGGAGATCCATCTGTAAATGCACAGTTCCTAAGTCCTTTTACATGTCACCATCTCTGATCTCTGAGAAAGCGCATGTCCGCATGTGCGAAATGCGTCAGCTCAGAAGAAGTTCCCTGCTGAATTGCATATTTCAATACAAATAAACTTCCGATGTTGATTGGATTTATATACTTAGCCCTTCTTATTGTTGTTCTGATAAAATGAACATATGGCTAGACCTATGAGAGAACCGTACTGTCGCGCCGCACTGCTTTAGCTGTTTCTAAGCACGTAGCGTCTGCTGCCCGTTGCCTAGGGGGGAGTCGGCTCCTGTCTGCGTGCGGCAGTGACATCATCACCGCACGCTCTCTCGTTCAGAAGCCAGTCAGGATCTCCTGTGGCATGAATCCTGCGCCTATGTAAGTAACTTTATTGTTACCTATCACTGCCCAAGTATAGGTGTTACTGTTCCCCTGGGTGTTATTGTATGCTAGACTGTTATATTGTTGCTGAACCCTGCTTGTCTGAAAACTCTGCCTGTTTACACCTTAACTGCTGGATTGATACACTGTTGCTGAACTCTGCTTGTCGGACCACTCTGCCTGTTTAACCCTTAACATCTGGATTCATAGACTGTTGCTGAACTCTGCTTGTCTGATCACTCTGCCTGTTTACCCCTTAACTGCTGGATTCATACACTGTTGCTGAACTCTGCTTGTCTGACCACTCTGCCTGTTTAACCCTTAATGGCTGGATTGATATACTGATTGATTGATATACTGTTGCCGAACCCTGCCTGCCTGACCACCCTAGTGGTTTACCTCTGGACTGCCTTGTTGTTGCCAAACCCTGCCTGCCTGACCTTTCTAGTGGTTCACCTCTGGACTGCCTTGCTGTTGCCGAACCCTGCCTGACCTTTCTGGTGGTTTACCCCTGAACTGCCTTTCTCTGATTTCCTGCCTGTTGCCGCTGAGGACTATCCTGCCTGTGGTGAGTGCCGCTTACCTCATCTTGCAATCTTTCTCTGCTCTGGGATATTCCCTATCATTCCGGCTCGACACCAGGATAACAAGACTACTGGCCGAGTTCGGTCTGATAGTGGAATATCCCACGAGCATTACATTATACTTGGGCCATGGAGCCAGATGAGGTAGCAAGAGCAGTTTATCTTCAGGGACAGATGTTGGGAACCCATACCACGCAGTTGCAGAGTGTGGATTCCAAACTAGAGGCTATAACCGCTCAACTCTCTGCACTAGTTGCAGCAAGGAATACCGCTCCTGTTGTACCGCCAGTCTCTGCTCCTAGTACTGCGGCTTCTTCCCTTGCTTCTGGAAGCATTCCCCGGATACCATTGCCTGACAAATATGAAGGTACTACTGATTGTAGGGGTTTTCTTAACCAGTGCAGGCTGCACTTTCGTAACGATCCTCGCACCTTTCAGTCTCACCAATAAAGGGTCCCCTTTATCATTTCCTACACTACTATTTGTCATTTTGTCAAACAATATTGGGCCATGTGGCGCTTCTGTCCTCTTATGTTGTCCACAGTTTATCATTTCCTTACTGAAAGACAAGGCCCTAGCCTGGGTCTCTCCCCTTTTGGAACAAAACGCTCCACTCCTGCATGATGCTGATGCTTTCATTTCTGCATTATCTTCTGTGTATTGGACTTCTGGCCAAACTTCTGCTGCAGAATTTTCTCTACTGTATCTCCGCCAGGGCAATAGAACTGTGGCACAATTCATCATCTAGTTTCGCACCTTGGCATTTGAAACCACTTGGGATGGCAATGCTCTCAAGGCAGCCTTTAGGAGGGGTCTGCATGAACACATCAAAGATGAACTCACTTATCGTGATATTCCTTCTTCGTTAGATGACTTTATAACACTTTGTATCAGTCTGGACTCTCGCTTCCAGGAGAGACAAGCCGAGAGAGACAGAACTCGGAAGGTCCTTCCCTCCCATCCTTCTATTCGTCCAGTTTCTGCAGTATCCTCTACCCCTTCAACAGCTCCAGTTACCTCAGTAGAGGAACCCATGGATCTCTCCTCCTTAAAACCTTCAGAGTCTGAAAGACAGAGAAGAAGGAGATTGAGACTATGCTTTTATTGAGGATCTAACACCCACCAACTAAATAATTGTGACATTCGGCCGGGAAAAGCCAATACTTAGGGGATAACACTGGGGTACCTCTAAGCATGATCACTACTAAATCCTCTCACTCCTCTCGGATTCTGGTACCTGATACCCTTACCTTCCTTCAGAATACTGTCCACACTCAAGCCTTCATTGATTCAGGGGCAACTGGAAACTTTCTGGATCACCATTTTATGATTCAAGCTCTGCAGAAAAGTAATTTTCTCAAAATAACTACTCTGGATGGCACCCCCCTTGGTTCAGGGTTGATCCATTTTGAGTCAGCAACCCTGAACCTGACTGTGGGAGTCTTTCATACCGAACAGCTGCTGTTCGAGGTCATTCATTCCCCAGCACAGCCTGTGATCCTTGGTCTTCCTTGGCTTCATATATACAATCCACAGTTCGACTGGGCTGAAGGACAACTGGCCTCCTGGGATACCTCCTGTTTCCACTCCTGCCTTGCTTAAGTCACTCCTCTGCTCCGCATCACCATAGCCAGTATACAGACTCCTCCAAATCTTCCCTCAGTATATGCGGACTTCGCAGATGAGTTTGAGAAAAAAGCAGCCAACGTGCTGCCACCCCACCGTCCTTACGACTGCAAAATTGACCTCTTTCCCGGAGCCCCACTTCCTAAAGGGAGGACTTATCCACTCTCCAAAGCTGAAACCAAATCCATGGAGGAGTATATCCAAGAGAACCTAGCTAAAGGTTTCATTTGCCCTTCCTCCTCTCCTACTGGGGCAGGCTTCTTTTTCGTTAGTAAGAAGGATGGTGGGCTCAGACCCTGCATCAACTACAGGGCCTTGAACAACATAACTATCAAGCTATCCCATTCCTTTGATCACCAAAGAATGCTCGCTTTTTCACCAAGCTGGACTTACGTGGGGCATACAATCTATTCAGTATCTTCCCAGGCAACGAATGGAAGACCACCTTCAACACAAGATTGGAAGTGGAAAAAGACAAAAATAAGGATATGTAAACAATAAGTTTTTTAAAGAAAACAAAAACAGGGCATTACGAATATCTCATAATGCCC